>NC_137920.1:64266739-64284239 GCF_963457725.1 Sprattus sprattus
CACCTCCTCACGGCATGTGCAAAGGCATCTCTCCTTAATCTCTGCATGAGCAAACCCCGCTGATAAACTCTGTGCATGTGCACAGGTATGACACGGTGCGCAGGATGACGAATGTCGGAGCTGGAATTCTGATTCATACGCACATGGGCTCTTTAAAAGGCCAACAGAGATGTTTTTGTGACTGACTTCATTTTTTTCTGGTAAAGCCAAACCTCTGGAATGCTTTGGCTTTAGCTACATGGTTTTGCTAAGAGCAAATGATGAGAGAAAACATCCCATAATGGTACGAGTGAGATTAAAAGTGTTTTGGGCAGTATCAAGCTTTTAAAATGCAAATCGAGTTTGAAGAGATTTAATTGAAATTCAGTTGTTCTGAAGTTTGTTCACTTTTTCTTTCACTGGAGAAACTTAGATTTTTGATTAGTCATAGCTGAGTCATGTAACAACAATGGATTCCTGGATTGTATTTTCCTGCAGTGCAACCTCCTCCTCTCTGCCAGCTTTAAGATAAGGCATCCCCCTCCCCTTTTGCATCAATAAAGTCATAAAGTCCACTCTCAAGATTTAATTGAGCATTTAATGCCTACATGCTAATACTGTGTTGCTTGCAGTTACAGCAGATAATCCACCATCAGTGTCAATCAGTGATCTATTGTGTACGTACTGTATGTCAGAAGACAGAACTCCAGAGATCAAAAGACAGAACTCCACATGAAATCAGCAGGGCTACATATAGTTGAAGCTCTGGATAGTAAACTTCCTTGTCTTTCTTGTCTCTAACAGTTTACCTCAGAGGAATGGTCCCTATCAGTCGCATTCCTAGAGGCACCTCACAGGTTCAAGGAAAGTATCTGAATAACTCTGAATAATTATTCTAAGCAGAGTACCCTGTAACAGAAAACTAAATGTCTTTACCTACTATTCACATCATGACTGTTCTGTCCTGCCATTACATGGACCAAATGCCACTCAACTATTACGCATGGAGTTATACTGGACATGTTTTCTCCTCTTGTATGTGTTCAGCAGTCCTTTCTGAGCTCCTTGAGGATCTAACTTTGACATTTGATGTTCTCTTTATAAGCCTTACAACCTCAGTCTGTGGTTAGGGTCCTTATCCTAGTCCAAACAACCTTTGAAATATGGACTCCTATCTTTTAAGGTGGGGCAGGGCAAATCAGCTAATATAGTCCAGGCAGGTCACCACATGGATCTGGACTTTACATGATTGGTTGATTTACTGCATTGTTTATGCTATTTTTAAAGTTAAACTAAGTAAAAGTCCAGTAGGCTACTGGCGGGTTTTTAAAAAGATAATAAACAATGTATTGATTTTGGGTTATTATCAGCAGTGTTTTTTTCTAATTGACTATTACACGGATTTTGTGGCGCTATTGGCACAATTGCTACGGATCCGTATCAATCAAAAATATTTAGCTTTCGTTTAAAAATGTAAAAAATGTAAACTTCTCACTGGGTGATCAATCCATACGATGTTGGGGCATGCCCATTGTCTCAATAATTAAGGTAGCTATCCCTTCTAACATTTGAGCTAACTTGTAGGCCATGTTCATATTACTTAAACTCAAATGAGGCTATAAACTCATCACCAAATAGAGTAGTTAAGCTACTAAGCTACTTTGCTGTAAGAGCACTGCCAGAAAACATTTAACCTTTAGTGGATTATTTAACTTTCATATTCTGTTTCTTTTTAACTTTTTTACTTTCAATGCTTTCAAATCTTTGTCCCAGCAGGTGACCAATCAGGGGTTAGTTGGCCAAAATGATGTTTTCTTTACGCATCATGATACCATTGGATAGGTTGCGGCAAATGCATAGAAATTGAGGTTAGGGTATATAACCAGCCATTTCAAGCATTAAGGGCGCTTCTTCTCTTCTGCCTTGTTCTTATCACCTCTCTGCCGTCCCCAGATGGGGTCTCTCTCTCTCTCTCCCTCTCTCTCTCTCTCTTCCCTTTTGACTTTTTCATTTCTTCCTTCTTTTTGCTTAGTCTCACCATGTTTGAGCTCTCCCTGTCTTTATATCTCTCTTTCACTCATCTCTATATCTCTTTCAGTTTTCAAATTATTTGCATTCAATACATTTAAATTGTTTTGGTTAATAAGCAACCATTTTATGTTATACATGCCAACCATTTTATTTGAGACTGTTGTCTTGGTTTATGGTTGTTATTACCAAATTGTTTTTTCTATCTGACCTTTAATGTGATCTGTAGGAGTTAAGCTTACTGTTTATTGTAACAATAAACTGTTCATTCATTCAACACTCGTAAACATGTGCCATGCCTTATCACTTTTAATATCTAATCAAAAGCCTGAGGCAGAGACATATTACAGACAACAGCAAAATTTAATCGAGGCAAATTCATTGGCTTAGTCATCTTACAAATGTGGGCAGTGATCCACCCTAAAAAGTTGAGGCTGCAATACTACTGTAATGCATTTTCTTGACCCACACGCATGTAAGCCTTCCAGTATGTACTGTATGATACACTCCATTGCTGGCAATATCATGACAGCCATTGTTATGTTTGAGAAGATCAGATTCCCTTTTACAAAAGTTTTTTAAATACGCATTAATTCATTAATTGGAAGGTAGTTGCTTATAAAACACAACTCAAAATGTGTTGCTTTAAAGAGTGAGATCAAGTTATCCTCTGCCACCATTCTATAGCATCCATTATAGCACACATTAAAGAAGTTCTTTTCTGGAGTGAAATGTGTATATACTGTATATAAAATGATATAATGAAAAAATATATGCAGAGTTTATATTCAGCTCGAATATCAGTGTATACACATCATATCATTATACACATCATGCCACTGCACATCTGAGGTTGGGCACACACACCCACCCACCTACCATCACACACAGTGGCCCCTGGTATTTCCCTGTGTACCCATTTTGTTATTTCGTCTTCACGTGTCCTTTGTACTTCCACAGCCGCTAAATTATACTATAAAATGTGCCACTAGCAATGTACTATGTTTGAGATCAATTAAATTGTAATAAAGTTTAAGGGTGTTCTTTTAGATACCAAGGTCACTAAAAACATGTACTGGACTGTGGAGTACACATTTTATGACTCCTTAAATAGCTGAAGGAGTTCTCAAGGTCTATCGGTGTCATAAAGTCTTTCCTATTAGTGGTAAACAACACTTCTTTGATCTGGAATTTCAAATTATCTTCAGTTTATCATGAAGTATAGTGTATGAGGAAATGTCTTCAGTTTAGTGTATGAAGAAGTGTATGAGGAGTATGGCACCGACTACAGCTACGGAGTCGGAACATTAGTGCATTACTTCTACAAAATTATAGATTCTGTACCAATTAGATTGAATATTATCGGTTCAGAATTTTTTTCTCTAATGTTCCCACAGATGAATGGTTTGTTCGTAAAAAATATGGATATATTGATACGGAAGCAATAGGGCACTGCTCAGTGCTGGCCCCTCCAGTCACTAGCGCTCTCAATGGCTACCTGTCAGCGCGTCTCTATGACATTAAAATTATTGACCATAATCGAGTTGGGAATACTCGTCCTACTATTGAACTGTTGACAAAGATGTGTAGCTCTATTGCCAATCTTATCGACACTGAAGCAATAGTCACTTCGAAGGGTGTGAAAGGTGATTCATGTGAAAGGTCATATGCTCGGTGTTACCTGTGATTTAGCATGAATTTGGCATTATGTATGTTATGTTTGAAGCAGCTGGTAACACAGTGGTTGTTTGAAGTGCATTGCTTGATTTTTCAGTTCATTCAATAAAGTGGGCTCGTTCCACATAGTTGTTTTTTAGGGCCGATAATCTGGTTTGAAATTGCTGATTAGATCACAGTGAACTTGCTGATTTGTCCACAGGGGACTGCTAACTTGCAAGCATGTTTTCATTTTATATTAATTTGTTTACTTCTCATCTTGGATTTAACCCCCTTCTTGGTTGTATTTACTGTATTCTACATTAATAAACACACCATTTCTTTGTGAAGAAGCAAACAAACAAACAGAAAGGGTTATAGCTGAGTGTCTTATACCATTCACAGCAGAATAAGTCCACCAGACTAGTGACTGTTTGTTTGCAAGAGTAAGAACATTGGTACTGTTCTCTCTGTGACCCACTTGCAGTGTTCATGGAGACTACACCTCATGAATGTTTAACCAGTGGTGACTGTTTGAAGCCTTTGATGGATGTCCAGGTGCTGCTGCTACCAAAAATCTAAAAATACAAACGTAATGATCTACCTGATTGAAGTCCCTTATTCATTGGTTACTCATTGACTGTGATGAACTTCATACTGTTCATTTTAGGAAATCAAATATGGTTATCCAATAAACAATAAGCCGGTTAGACTGGTAAAGGTGTCCTTTGTTATGAACTGTGTGTGTGTGTGTGTGTGTGTGTGTGTGTGTGTGTGTGTGTGTGTGTGTGTGTGTGTGTGTGTGTGTGTGTGTGTGTGTGTGTGTGTGTGTGTGTGTGTGTGTGTGTGTGTGTTTGTGTGTGTGTGTGTGTGTGGTTTGTGTGTGGTGTGTGTGTGTGTGTGTGTACACTGTGTCTAAAGCAGCAATCATAGGTTAATGGTGTCTTTATGAAATAATTTAAAGGTAGGGTGTATAGTTTTTAGTGGCATCTTGTGGTGAGGTTGCTGAATTGCAACCAGCTGAGTACCATGCCATAACAAGGCGAAAAGCCAGTGTTTTAGTTTGTCAGTGTTTTGACTCATAGTGTATAGTAATTATACACTAATGAAAACATAATTATGAATACTATATTGTATTTTCACTAATAGATACCACTGTACCTTTCACTAAGATGAGGCCAATTTTCTTCAGATGCAATGTATTGTTCAAATAATCTAGTGTGCGGAGCGCACATGTTTATCTGTTTAGAGAACTCCAATCTTCACCTTGACCATTTATACATAATTCTTTATCAATTCATGTCTGTTTCATTAGTCCTGCTTATTATGATTGTAACAGGAACCCATATCCGATCAGAATGAAAGATCAGAATACTAAATCAAAGTGAATCTAAATAAAAAAAGAATCTAAATCCAAATGAGTTCCCACACTACATAACCCATGTCAGGGACAGTGACTTAGGCCAAGTAATCATGGAGAGGAAAGAGAAGAAGGGACAGAAAAAGAGAAATTAAAATATTAATCCCTGTATATATTTGATGCCTGCCACAAATAAACCTCAACGCCCATAAACAAACAAGCAAACAAATAATAATAATAAAAGATAAACAAACAAACAAATAAATTAATGACCATTCCCAAGGTTCCCAAGACTATTTATATTCATGTCTTGTGAAATTCCCTAATGCTGTCGATGATTGTCACAGCTACAGCAAGTTTCAATACAAGCCAACCAAAGGGGTATGGAATGCTGTTTTGTCCAACTTTTAAATGCAAAAGGTACAAACTTCCTTTTGTCCTATTTATTCTTTCTTTCATTAATTTACCTGTTCAGTCTCCCTCCCTTATCATCTTGGCTTTCACAAGACCACGGCATGACTAATGGATGAATGGCCTCCATGGACATCAGGTCATAAGTCAGTAAAATGTATAGTCCGACATGGCATGGCTATGCATTTCACTGGATTTTTTTTAATGACATCTGTCATCCCATTGCATGTTGTGTGACGATGTGATGTTAACTGTTGGTGCTTTGGTTATGACAGAGACCCACCCCCAAAAAATGATCACAAGCTTTAGTGGAGCTGGAAATATCGATAATCGCTCATGGCTGTGCTGCTTGACATCATATGGCCGATAGAGGTCAAATAGGTTACTTCAGGACCATGGTCAGCACACTCGTATTTCGTTAAATTATAAGTAGCCACAACACAGCAATTTATAATCTAGTCGAATAGGTTTAAAATCTCTGTTTTGCCGTTTGATTCGAAGTTTGTCACGAACTGTTTTTTCTGTTTGAGGTCATACAGTCTGTGAAGAAAAAAATCAATACCCTCTTTGGTCTGTTTATTTTGCACACTTCTCCACGGCACGACGATCACTGACCTAAACGTATTCATGGTGTATTACCTACCGAACACACAACATATAGTGGAAAAAAGTATGTCAATGTACATTGTTTTATGTTTCATGTGGTAACTAAGTCTGGTCCTTAATGAGTTTTTTACAAGCGGTTATTTTTAGCGTCTTTGTAAAGGCTTTGTAATGAAATAGCCATATGTCAATGTCGGAACGTTATTGATTATGCAAGAGCCTGAAACTTTCGAAAGCATACCAAACAAACAAAACAAGCTGGGGGACTTTTGGAGCTATTGATCGAGAGGAAATATTTTTTCTGTAGTGTTAATTTGCCAGTGAAGTACTGTTCGGACTCGGGTGCGTCCATTTCTCAGTGTGGATTTTGATTCACTGAGTGCTTTACAAAATGAAAATAGCGGCGGTGGTGCTGCTGCTCGTGGTGGCAACCACATTTGCTGCAGACGGTGAGTTTAAAAAATATATCTTTTAAGGTTTTGCTAGTAGTAATAACTATGTGGTCAAATTAATCCTGTACAGTTTTTTTTTTATCACAGACTCAATGCCATGATGTATGTTATAGCTAATAGATTAAATATTTTACAATGATTTTGACAGAGTCGTGTGTTGGACGCTGTCAAAACGGCTTTGATTTTCGCAAAAAATGCCAGTGTGATGCCATGTGCAAGTATTATGGGAGCTGCTGTGTGGATTTCGACACCACATGCCGTAAGAAAAGTAAGTGCATGCTTTGTCATTTCTCAGTCATTTTACTCACAATATGAATGTCCTAGACACGCGATCTATTCTGTAAAGATTGTATAGGGTTCTAAGACAAATTAACAGTGTTCCATTTTGAGCAACAAAAGGTCACTTCTGTCCGCATGGGCATGTGGACATTTTTTTTTATAAGTTTCCCAGTTTATCAGAGATAGAGGGCAGAAACATACATCATACTTTCTCAAGACATTTCTTGTCTGAGGAAACAGACACATTGCTTTTTTTTTGAGCATTTGGCCATCAGTCTGACAACATAATCTTCACCTGTCACAAACATAATGTGTCTGGTTTTATAGTTGCTCGTGGGGACACATTCGAGGTACCAGAGGAGACGGAGTCAAACAACTCTACAATCGTGACTGAACCGAGCACCACCATCAATACTACCACCCTCCCTCCGACAACCGCTGCCCCTACCACTGCCCCCACCACCACCACCACCACCCCCTACGTTCCCACCAGTCCCCCTGACCCAGAGGCTGTCACCTGCAGTGGCCTCACATTTGATGCCTTTATGCAAGCAAAAAATGGGTCCATATATGCCTTCAGAGGTCAGTGGTGTTGCAATGTCAATATTTAGTTCTGTGTGTGTGCGTGTGTGTGTGTGTGCGTGCGTGTGTGTGTGTGTGTGTGTGCTTAGTTTTCATGAATACATGTATGCTTATTCAGCTTGACCATGAGTATCTATGTCTGTGAGGGGGTATATGTACGTGTCTGAGAGAGAGAATGAGTGAGGGAGTGTTTGTGCGTGTGCATACTGTATGTGCGTTTGCATGATACAGACTTATCTGATGTGTATGTTTCAGGTGACTACTTCTTTGAGTTGGATGAGAGGTCAGTGAAGCCTGGCTACCCCAAGCGCATCAAGGATGTCTGGGGAATATCTGGCCCCATTGACGCAGCCTTCACCCGCATCAACTGTCAAGGAAAAACATACATTTTTAAGGTACATTTCTAAAACAAAACTTGGAACATGTGAAAGTAGATCACACTGAAGGTCCCAATGGTTAGGATAAAGTAAACATAGCAGTGTGAAAGTGAACAGAAAGGGACAGTATTAGGGATGCCATGTGTGCGTAAGATCTCAGACCAGTGACAGAAATGTTCTTCCAGCGCTTCGAGAGTTTGGAAATGTGAAACACTGTCATATGTTCCATATTTAAAGTTTTTTTCCCCCCATCTCACACATTTGGAGGTACCAACAGACTTTAGCTGCTAAGGGTGATTATGTCATTCTTCATGTCAATGTGTTCCATAGGGCAATAAATACTGGCGGTTTGATGGAGATGTCATGGAGGACGACTACCCCAGGGATATAGCCGTGGGATTCCAGAAAATTCCCAGTGATGTAGACGCAGCATTTGCCATCCCTTCCCCTGGACACCATGGGAAAGAGAAGGTGTACTTTTTCAAAGGTGAGGGCTGAATGTGTTTGAAAAATGCATGTGTGGCAACAAAGCTGGACAATGCCCTCAGTGCCTTACTGATAAATGTATACTTTGTAGAAGCGACCAGACATTGTGCTATCGCCCCCCGGTGGCCAGTAGCTATGCAACCTAAGGTGACCTGTGGGCATGTCCTCATTGTGTCCTCGCTCTATGGTAGCCAGTAGCTGTGTCCTAACTCTATGGTGCCCAGTAGCTGTGTCCTAACTCTATGGTGGCCAGTAGCTGTGTCCTCACTCTATGGTGGCCAGTAGCTGTGTCCTCACTCTATGGTGGCCAGTAGCTGTGTCCTAACTCTATGGTGGCCAGTAGCTGTGTCCTAACTTTATGGTGGCCAGTAGCTGTGTCCTCACTCTATGGTGGCCAGTAGCTGTGTCCTGCATCCTCAGGGGGTCAGTAGTTCTGTTTTCCTCCTCAGGTGACCAGTACTACCAGTATGAGTTCCAGCACCAGCCGACTCACGAGGAGTGCATCCAAATGACCAAGTCCTCCCCATCGGTTCCTTTCACCCGCTACACTGATATGTACTGTGTAAACTCCTGGGACGACCTGTTCACAGTCCTCTTCCAAGGCAGTAAGACATAGAGTGTTTGTCTTTCTGGTTGCACACCTGTGTTGTCCTATGAGTGAGTGTGTGTGTGTGTGTGTGGAGGCATGTTTATATGCCTTTCTGTTTCTGTGCATGCACAAGTTTAGTGGGAGACAGGACAAATTACATAGTGATAGGCGTACCATGTATGAAAGGCCTATCTGTTTGTAGATTCAGTTTACTGAGACACATGTTTTTATGATAGCTGTGAAGGGTTTGAAACAGTAAAATTATTTTTTCAACATAACCAATGCACCATATGACCCCATGTAATGTCATCCACAGTGGTAGGACACAAAAAAGGTCCTCACTTCATTGCTAAGGACTGGTTGGGAATCAAGGGGCCAGTGGACGCAGTCATGGTGGGACGCCTGTACGTGAGCCCCAACCCCACCACAGCCCCTTCCACAGGGAGGAGTCGGGGCAGGGGCAGGCAGAGGGGGAAGGGCAGAAAGAGCTCCAGTTCCAGGCGGAGTCGGTCACTCTTCTGGGAAGACTTCGGCTTGGATTATGAAGAGAGGTGAAGTGACTACAGCTGGAGTGGCGTGTATTTATTTTTCAGGAAGAAATTAAACTGCTCCTAAATCTTTAAAAGCAAGGCATATTTTGGATTTCTTATTTTATTTCCCATATACCCATTAGAATGCACAAGGATAATTAACATTTATGGTTTTTATTTGTTTGTTTGTTTGAAAGGTATCATGGTGCAGCCCGTCCGAAGAAGGAGCGTGGCAGACGCCCACCATCCTACACTGACTACGACTATAACCCTATGGAGTACACAGACTATGAGGTTGATGTGCAGGAGAAGGCCATGCCCGTTCAGAACGTCTACTTCTTCAAAAAAGGTAACCACCAAAGCAAAAAGCAAACAAGATGTACACTTTGGACACAAGCAGCTTACAACAGGTTTTTTGAACCAGTAATAAATAAATGCCAAATCAGTCGTAATGCTATCTCTGATATCGTTGCTTCTCTGTTTTCTTGAAGATAAATATTATAGGGTGGACCTCCAGACCAAGCGGATTGACTTTGCAAATCCTCCCTATCCCAGATCCATTGCAAAATACTGGCTGGGGTGCAAAGACAGCCTGGCAGAAAAATGAAATGTGATCAACCCATGAATCAACTCTGAATTTGTACTAGGCAATAATGAAAATGAAAAAAATTATATTTTCTTAATTGATCAATCAAAAAAAGATACACACTCGAGCTTATTGGTTTAGAAATATAATTTAAGGTGATTTGAGAGAGTCTAAAAGGACAAAGCTGTGAATGCTTTTGTGATATGTATCAATCAATGAATAAACACACACACACACAGACAGACACACAGACAGACACACAGACACACACACACACACACACACACACACACACACGGTAACACACATAAAGACGCATGGCTTTGATACCTGGATCTTATAAATGTGTGTTTGTGTCCATGTGTGCCGGGCATGGGATCCTACATCTATCTTAAGCAATAGACGCACTTCAGAAGAAGGCAATTAAATGAGCACAATGAATGAAGACTACTGTTTGTTTGTCAATGTTGAACACTGAGTGGTTAATGAAAGAGTGTATTTTGGTGCGTTTCAGTAAACTGTTTTGCAGTATAGAAAAACCTGGAGATACACAGATATAATGCTGTTAAGATGAATTAAAACAATGCTGTTTTGCTTTTGTGCCCAATGTCAAACCATAAATGTGTATGAATAAAACTGCTTGTCTGTGAAAGCACACTGAAGACTGAATCGCATCGTATGGAATTTGAAGTACATATGCTCATTTACTCCAGCATGTCCGGTCTGATGTAACTGAAAACCATGGAGATAGGGCTGTATGTTTGTCTTCATTCTACAGAGACTATAAAAGCCTCTCATAAATGCTTCACAATTAGATCACATGCCTTTTTAAACAGAGCGATTTGTCTTTATTTGTAGGCCAGAGATAAAAAGCAACATCTCTCTCTCTCTCTCTCTCTCTGTCTCTCTGTCTCTCTCTCTCTCTCTTGCTCCTTTTACTTTGTCTCTCTGCACTGATGTGAGACTTGTTATTTGTGTTCTTGGCATGGCGAGTCGAGGGCTGCTCCACTGCAATGTAAAGTTGAAAGGTCAGGATGAAGTATCATGGTTATTGACACACACACACATACACACACACACACACACACACACACACACACACACACACACACACACACACACACACACACACACACACACACACACAAACACACACACACACACACACACACACACACACACACACACACACATGACGTCATGGTGACTCAGCATGGCTTCTCTGGTGTTACAGAAGACCATGTGATTGTCTTTTTTTCAGACAAGGCAGTGATGCATTGTGTGTCATAAAATTGCCCGATGCACCCTAGAATTGCTTTAAAATAGTAATCGTGATACTGAGGACAAACAATTTATCATTGTAGCTGTCTGACATCTCTCAGGTTCATCCATCTAGGCCGGGCTACCTCCCACATGGTGACTTGGGACTGGTTCAGTGATTTTGCCCTTTCGAGATGTGTTGCTGATGCTAAAATTCACCCCCTCCCGTCACCCACAACCATCCTCTGTCATGCCTGTTCATTATAATCCATTCATCCATTCATTCAATAATCCATTATAATCCCATGTTTGCAGTTATACCTGTCATGGTTTGCAGTTGTGTAAATTAAAGAAAGTCTACTTGTTTTAGCTTAAGGGTTTCTATTTTTCAGGTGACTGAGTGTGTCCTCTGCTGTTTGTCTTACTTTAGTGAACACACACACACAAACACACACACATTTGTACACACTCACATACAACCACACTGCTTACCTCTCAACCCCTTGCTGAATTGACTAAATTCTGTCACCTCTCTTCTTCACCAGTAGGGGGAGTTCTGGGGCACCTCCAGCAGTAACTTCAGTAGACTGGGCTTTCTGGGCCTGGGCCTTGAGCAAGTCATGAAAACGTTCTGCGTAGCCCCTTTTCTCCACCAGACTCCTTCATATAAGACAAGCACATTAACGTGGTAGCCACAAAATCCCATAAAACATTATTTTACACACCACAGACATACAGTACATGTGATTCTAAATGTAAAGATGACATATTTGGCATTGCTATATAATATTCAAAGTTCATAAATACTCTATATGATCTCAGTCAGGGTTACTGAACCTTATGGGAGGACGTAAAACATATTAAAGGTCTGAGCTCTTGGTAGTTCTGTGAGGGAAGCTTGTTCAGTATTGGGAGTGTTGGGAGCTAAGTTCGGAGTTGGGTTACTCATGAATCCTGTTTTCTGGGGCAACGACCAGCTCTCTGAATAAAAAAAGATGAAGGCTATTTTTATCGAAAACCGAAGCCCTCTATTACCCTCTATTACGTGTGTGTGTTTGTTTGTGTGTGTGTGTGTGTGTGTGTGTGTGTGTGTGTGTGTGTGTGTGTGTGTGTGTGTGTGTTTGTGTGTGTGTGTGTGTGTGTGTGTGTATCTGTGTTTCTGTCTCTGTCTGTCTGTGAGCGCTCACAACTATATTTCATGTATTATCTATATATAACATATATCTACATATCTGCCTGCTTTATGATAATTCAAAACCTCACTTCTCCTGAACCTCACCTCCTTCTGGGATAGGCTCCAGACACGGGCTCCTCTCCCATGGGCTTCAACCCAGGCTGGCCGCCTCCCTCAGCAGCTGCCGGGTGTCTGGCAGCGCCAGTGTCCTGGATAGGAGGGAGCATCCCCTTCTGCTGAAATATCTGTGCGGAAATACACTCAGTGAAGAGCCAATTAATTGTACTGAGCCATATTATTTGTACCTGGGCTGAGTGAATAAAACTGAATCCATAATCTTGGTCAAACAATGCGTCTAGGAAACAATTATCAACTTCATGCTTTAGCTTTGATGACATGAAACTAGATGCACAGACAGAAAGTATTTACAATTAGGGACACGCCAGTATGAGGATAAAAGTAAAGTTAACACTGTGTTAACATTAACCTGTGGTTGTGAGAGGTGTGCACCATAAACTTCCTCGTGTAATGCCAGTCTTTCATACAGCTGAGGACAGACTTTCCCCTGGCTCTGTATAGTGCATAAAAAAGTAAGTAAGTAAGAAAGTAAGAAAGTAAGAAAGTAGGTAAGTAAGTAAGTAAGTAAGTAAGAACTGCACTGTATCTTGATTAGGGATGAGAACCTTTACGATTTTAACGATTCCGGTTCCTTATCGATTCCTGCTTATCGATTCGATTCCTTAACGATTCTCTTATCGATTCTTATTGGGTAAGGGGTGAAAAAAGAGCACAAACGGGTTTTTTACATTAATGTTCTTTTATATAAATTTCTAGAATGCTGCACACACCATAAACAGAATGTTTACATAAATAACCCAAAACTTTTATTAAAAAACAGACATTCTTGCCACTAAATATAAAACAACAATATTTAAATGCATATGTGGTGAGAGTGTCAACTCTAAAGCTATACATTGACATTGCAGAGCACTGTTGATTGCTATTTCACTCATCTATACTGTATAGATGAGTGTATGAGTGAATGAGTGAAATAGCAAACAACCCCTATACAACCCTTCCTCTGCTACCTACTGATCTTTCTTTTCCAGAGCAGATATACCTCAGGAAATGTCTCATAATTGTTGGAACATTACAATGCATCCAGGTTTAGTTTAAGTTAGTCCAATCTAAACCCCTCCCTCATTGCACTCTTGAGATAAACTAAATCTGGCAATAAAATGGCACTAACAAAATCGTTGAATTGTCTGATCTGACATGAAGCCCTTGTTATTGAGTAAACTGAAGGACTGTATATTTTCTTGTAGGTTGCTTGGTTGTATGGCTAATTGCGAACTATTATGCTTAACGCTTCTAATAGCAATGTAGAACCCACTACAAACACAATAACGTACTGAAACATACTTACTTGTATCATGCACGCAATGCCTCACATACGTATTTGAACAAAGATGATTCGCAAACTAGGCACTCAGTATATTTAAAACTTAACTATTGCTGCCACTGACGTATCCATATCTAGGGAGCTGCACGCGTTGCTAGGCAACGCCATTATTAACGGAGTCTTTTGCGTTTCATCCCTGACTTATCGTAACGCGACCTATTATCCCGCGGGCCACCAAAAAATCCGCTTAACAAACATGTTTTTATCAATATAAATATGGTTTAATGAATCAACCTTACATATTTCAGAAGTGACAGGTGTGTATACAATGCACGAAGTCTTGTTTGACTCTCAGCAGGAACATTTCTTACCGTATTTTCCAATTTGTTTTGTACAGTCGCTAAATGGCAACAAAGTTGGCGACTACCTATTATCCCGCATTGATGTAAAATGCCGTTGGGAATCAAGCTCAACAAGAAAAAGAATTTACACCGAACGTCGCGAAATCAAAATTCTACTATTTGTATCAGGCTGGTTTGTACACGCAGTATTACAACACTATCTTATACACTTCAATACGCTGTATATGTGCCATTTTTACTACAAAGCTAATTGAAATACCCTTTTTGGGCAGGGATTTAAGTTTTCCGAAATCCGCGATCCTGGATGACACCAACATCAATATTAAGTAACGTGTACCAGCGCTTGCGGGATAATAGGTCGTGCGGGATAATAGGTCGGGCTACGATACCAAGCCAAGGTAAAGTCCTCAAAATGTTTTATCATAACGGTGTTACTCGTGTGTTATCAGCAAACTTTCTAGAACCAACAGAGGGGAGGCAAGCACTGCCTCTGCCTCAAGCCAACGGCTGAAAATAGAAGATTCTACAGCTAAGCTAGCCTACGTTATATGACAATGTCCAACATCGCCCATTCTGTTAAGCAATTAAATGCTAAGTTTAGTTATGGTTAACACGACAACGCAAACGTTTGCTGATAACACACGAGTAACACCGTTATGATAAAACATTTTGAGGAGTTTACCTTGGTAAGTTAGGGATGAAGCGCCGTCGTTAGTTAGTCAAAAACATGACAATCTTGTAATTTAATACCATGTTGTGTGCTCAAGTGCTTATTTATAGTAGATGTACCTTCTCCCTTTGACGAAATACATGTTTTACAGACGTTACAAGTGACCATGTTTGCATTTGTTCGAGTGAAATAAAGCCACACTTTAGATCGCTTCTGTCTAGTTGCCATTTCTGCTGCGGTCTGATTTTTTTAAAGGAAGAGTTCGCGCATGCGCAAACGGCACAGAGGTCCGTTTACAGACCCGGTTTTGAATTTGGCTAACGATTCCAAAGATTCGGCTCATTAGGAACCGGTTCTAAACAAGAACCGGGTTTCGGTTCCCATCCCTAATCTTGATTGATTGGTTATGTCTCAATTATATTTGAGGAATTATATTTAACGAATGACAGAAACGCAGAAATTAAGGTTTTGTTCTTTGTTGTATATAGAAATCACGGTGAGACAGACATGGTTGGGTGATGTATGTCCTTGCTAGGCTTACCTGCTTATGGGCTTCCTCAGAGCAACTGCAACAGTACATTATGGGATAAAGTGGATGCGAAAGAGATTGTTCCTGAAAGACACAACATACACGTTTTAGCCCAACAGACGCTTATGTACAAGAGAAAGGCTGTGGCAGTAGACATTATGATACCAATTTACATGTAAGACTTTTATTAACAGTGGATCTACCATTTAACTGTACAGATAGAACTATCAGACATGGGTCAGAAGGCTCTCATCAGTCCCAGAACGTTACTCTGATGGGACTAAAGCCTTGACCATTCTGCTGATTGGACACCCCCAGGTCGGGCGTGAGCGCAGTAGAGGGAGAGCAGGCTTACTGGTGGGATGTGGGGCTGGAGGAGGGTGGGGTTCTGGCACCACTGAGGGCTGTTGTCACTGCTGCCCTCGTCCTCCAGAGGCATGCCTGAGTAGCTGCTGTTAGAGTGTGGGGAGCTACAGATCACCCTGAGGGGGACAGAGAGCGAAGATGAGTAGGAAATCAATACTGCTTTAAGTCAGCAAGTACCTGCATAGATTTTCTCTGCCTTATCATTAAGTTACTGTACTCTGTCTTGCTTCCTTTTCTTACTCTCTCTCTCTCCCTCTCTCTCTCTCTCTCTCTCTGTCTCTCTCTCTCTCAAACACACACACACACCACACATCCATATATACATACAAATAAACTAATGATAAAATCTTTACACATCTGACATATCATGCTCATTAACAATACCTGCCATGACAATACACAATAACCAGTCATGAAGGCATGACTCAATAGCTTTATACCTCTCAAGATCCCTGAGTTTGCGAAGAAGCCTGGTGTTCTCCTGTGACAAGCGCTCCCTCTGGTGGTCTGAGGACTCCTGTTTGTCCAGAAGCACTGTCTTTTCTCCGCTGAGGGGGAAAGCCAGTCTTACATTTCAAACATTTACCCCACAGAAAGACTACAAATAATCACTTGATACTTGCTAGGAGGAAACGAAAGAGTGGACTATTTGTCGAGAGTTTTGTGCAGAAAATAAATGCTCTTTGCTCTTCAACCTATGTAGATCTGATGCATATTGACATGTAAGGCCTTTAAAGCATCATCACATGACTATCACTACTTCTATACTCACTGCAGTTGATCGACCTCACACATGAGGTCCTGTAGGAAGCTCCTCAGACTGGCCCCAGAGCCAGTGTAGCCAGACCACACATCCTGCCCTATGGGCTCGGTGCTGCGACCTGTTGCAGGGGAGGACCAATGTCAGAGAATTACTCAGTGAGGAAATAGCTGTTTGTCGCATGCTACATGTGATGATCCGTACTGTAAAACCATACAAGTTGATTAATTCAAATTATATCATATTGAAAACTGTTGTGCCGTGCCATAATTTGTTGAGGAGGCGAGACTGGTGATATGGCATTTATAAAAACACACAAAAGTCTACACAAATAACAGCACAGAAAAAGGAAATCTGTGTTTCTTTAAAAGGAATGGGAAGGTGGGTACCGGAGAGACACATACCTCCTCTGCTGTGGACGCAAACTCCAGATTCTAAGTCCTCTTGGAATTTTGGGAGATGTTGCCGTAGTATCATATTCTCTTCCGTCAAGGTGCGAATCTCCCTTTGTAGTCTAGCAAGGACTTGTTCACAAAGATCCTTAAGATGAAAAGATATATAAGATGACAGCACATGGGATCTAGATATATAGAATAGATAACAAGAAAGGTGAAATATTGAGGGTAGAGCAGGTACTGTATGACATATATAAGCATAAGTTTACCGTATATTATGTCCCTCTATGTGTTAATGAGAAAGAGAGAAAGAGTGGCGGGCAGATAGAGAGAGAGAATGAGGGAGAGAGAGCAAATTACAGAAAAAGTCAACAATGATAAAAAAAAAAATTCCTCTTGTTTACACTTTTGGCCACTGGCTTGTTTTTAATCCTCTTAGCTTTGCTGGAGTACCGCAATGTGTTCATGGTTTCCTGAAGATTGGCAGCCCTTGGAGACACACATGCAATCTGTTAAATCAATCAACCAGTCAGTCAGTTTACATGCACATACATACATACAAACATACATACATGCATACATACCATTTTAAATAATCCCTTATTTGTAAAGCCTTGATCATACCATAAGAGTGATGCCCCCTCCACCCAGTGAATCAGACAGG
>NC_137920.1:64289239-64391739 GCF_963457725.1 Sprattus sprattus
TGCATAGATTACATCAATAATTCTTAATGAATAGCCTATGACACGAGTGAGAGTGGGGGATTGATTACCTGCCCTGTAAATATGTGCTTTTTTAAAACAGTTCCACTACCGCCTAATTGAGTTAGAGGAAGACACCGGATTGTGTTCTGTTAATGTCGATTTTGTCTATTCATATTCTGCACCAAAAAAATGTTCCAATCTGAGTTTTCGGGGTCAAGTGTAGCCGGGCTACGACTGCTGTCACCAGAGATGTTATGGCCTTTGCTGTGACTCTGTAATAATGTACACTCACCTGTCTTCAAAGTACATGTTAATTTGTACATTTCTCCTACTTCAATTTTCCTCACACGAAAACTGTTTCATGTAACATCGCTTTGAATTCATGGAATGATGACGTTTTAAGTCTTGTGTATTTAAGCCCTTCATTCTCTTCAGTTCTTTGTCAGTTGTTGTTTGTATAATGTCCGCGTTCACGTTGGTTCGCTGCAATCTTTCTGTTTGTTCCCATGAGTAAAGCCTTATCATTTGGATTCCTTCTTTTTCTCGAGTCGAGCATATTGGTCCAACTATACAGTAGCGTTACACTGTAGCTGGAAATGCAGTGTCGTTAGGGATACAACTCAACCAACCCACAAGATCTTCAACCTCATGAAGTCCGGCAGGCAGTACTGAAGAATAGGTGCAAAAACACCTATTTGAAACAGTATAACCCCAGGCCATCAGTGTTATTGATAGATGTCCCCATCTCCAGTGATCAGGCCAATGACCTTTGCATCATCTGCAAATTTCATGATGACATTATCTGGCTGGGTAGCAATACAGTCATGTATGAACGGGGTGAACACTATTGGGTTGAGTTAACAGCCTTGTGGAGTGCCTGTATTCATGATGATACAATAATTCAAGACAAACAGACTGGGGTCCCCCAGTGAGGAAGTCCAGTTGCAGAGCGCAGGAGAGAGGCCAAGGTTGTGCAGCTTGGCCATGAGACAGAAGTTCTAGTCAATTCAGGCATTCAGGCATAGCTGTCCTTTTTTTCCAGATCAGTAAGGATTGAGTGCTTGGCTAGTCAGATGGCAGTATACTGTATCTATTTGTCCCATAGGAAACTGTGATGGGTCTAGAGTTTCTGGGATGATACTCAGTATGTGATTTGTTACCAGTCTCTTAAAACAGTTAATGAGTACTAGAGTGAGAGCCACTGGTCTGTAATCATTGAGGTAGAATATTATAGATTTTTTGGGAACAGGAATGATTATAGAGGTTTTAAAGCAGGGTGGGGCTGTGATTAGGGCGGGGGGCAAGTTGAGGATGTGAGAAGCAACACGACCAGAAGATATGTCTGGAGATGTCACATGGCCCCCGCCGCCTTGCATGCATTTATTGTGCTCAACGACTTACAAACCCATGTGGGGGGGGGGGGTCATGGGCACAAAAGTTGTTCAACTCGTCAGCAAGTGATTCACAGCTGTTCACTTCCCCGCTTCTTCTGCTTTTCAAAAAAAAAATCTTTTAATTGATTTTTCCATCTCATTGCAAACACACAAAGATCCAATACATAAAAAAAGAAAAGAAAAACTGACCAAACTTTATGTGTTCAAAATCAGAAAAGCCACAGTGCTCAGTAAGGTAAATCATCAACTATAGAGGACTAGTCCTGAATTATGTCTGAAGTGCTGACAATGTCAAGAAAAGGGCTCCAGATCTTATAGGATGTATTCACTGATCCTCTGAGACTATCTTATTTCCTCTAGTGAGAGAAAAGACAGTATATCTTTGACCCAGTGGGTGTGTTTGGGTGGAGCAGCTTCTTTCCACTTCAACAAGATAGAACGGCGTACCAACAGTAAACCAAAGGCCAGGGTCCTGAGGGTAGTTGCAGTCCCTCCCGTATAACCCCAAACAGTGCCACAAGCGGGTCAGGGTCCTCTGTTTTTTTAGTCTGACTGTCATGTTCTAAACCTTGCCACATTCTTCAAGGTTTTTTCCTTCTAAAGTAGTTCTCCAGTTTTTGCCTGTCCTTTTTGCTTCTTTCATGTTATGTCAAGAAATACCCGTACGCATCAGGGTCACCAGATATAAGTGTTACAGAGTGGGCACGAAGACTGGGCCAGACCTGAGCATGTATCTATGGCTTCTGTTTAGGATATATGTAAATTGTCTTCTGAGGAACAATATTCTGTGTTTACATTTTAATGTTTATTAATGTACTGTCCCTCTTCAACAAATAAACAAACTGAAACTGAAACTGTGCATATGGTGATTTTAGAGTCCTATGCGTTGCTGCATTTAAGTGTTTAAGTGTAGCTGAAGCAGTCCCTCAGTCTCTTTTCAGAATGCTCTGAACACACGCTGATTGCTTTCTTCACAGGTGCGCTTCGTTTTATCCTCTGTGTGCTGGTTAGAAACAAAGAGTTATGGTGGACCGATAATGCTAACTAAGACACAGGTATTATAGGCATACACGCTGGGCGCAAAAAGGAGGAACATTCGATTCTAACTTAGAACATTCACACAATTCTACCCCACAATTCCACCGCATATCATGATGGGAGTAACTCCAAGTCTCTTATCAGAGAATTTAAAAGGGTCGTGCTCTTACCTACGTAATGCAAGAGCTTCGATACCCCTTGCACGTTGCAATAGTCTGTGCTACGCTACTAGATCCACTGCCCACGGACGTAGCGTTACACGTAAATCTATCAGACACGATACTCGGAAAATCTGCAGCTGGCATAGCCAACCCCTCTCCTCACGCTGGTGTCGTTACGCGAGGGACATGGCAACGGAAAGCTGCTTTGCCTACTGCTGGATCAAAGTCGGGGTGGCTGAAAATTTCCAGTGTCAATCGTTTATGTCTTCTTAGTCTTGTCAAGGACTAAACTGCCTGGGTAGTCTATCGAACAAGGTGTTCTCTGCGTTTCCATGAGTATGTACCTGTGATCGTTTCACATAAAATAGCTGTAGCCATTTGTAAGCAAGGTGTTCATTAGGTTCGACAATGACGTCGTATCTCTTTGTGCTGGTGTTGTATTTTGGGACACTATTACAGGTGACAGATGGTAAGTTGTGAGGAGCTCGTTTTGGTTCATTTGGCTCATGTTTTGTCTTAAAGCGAAGGTTGTTAATGAGGACGAAATGGACCATGCTGTATTTCGTTACTTGGTGTGTTTTTGGTTGCTTTATAGGAGTATTGGTATGTCTGAGATGTAGGTTAGGTGCCACTCATACTGTTCATTGCCCATTTACTGTAAGTTTCCGATCCCCCCACTCTTACACAATTCTAAATGCATTCAGTTCGTGTCTGTGAGCAGCTTAATACATTCTGCTTTAAGGAATGAATCATCTGCAGGCATCTTGTGGTTTGCTAAATTTTAGATATTTAATTTGAGCTGAAGAAAATGCAGACAGTGTGACGTTTCTTATTCATCATTACATAAAGATACAGCAGTAAATCTCATTCTTTGTTTCTTTAGCTGACAATTGTAAGAGGTACTTTAATGGCTACTGGATGGAAGGGCCTAAAGTCTGTGACTTTGGACAGTCCTGCTGTGGCACCTGCAAAAACAGATACTGCTGTCCATTTCCTTCCCTGCTCGAGTTGGTGTCCATGTCACATCATTAGTCTCAGTGAAGATGTCCAGGATGCCTGCCCCAAGTATGAGTATAGATT
The DNA here is from genome assembly GCF_963457725.1 of Sprattus sprattus. Taxonomy (NCBI): domain Eukaryota; kingdom Metazoa; phylum Chordata; class Actinopteri; order Clupeiformes; family Clupeidae; genus Sprattus; species Sprattus sprattus. The sequence goes on from NC_137920.1 coordinate 64,292,913, forward strand.
ATACTGATAGGTGGGGATGAGAGGAATTCGATTGTATTATGCATTAAGGCTTGCCTGTTTGTGGGAAAACAACACAAAAGCAAAATGGTACAGGAAGGAATGGACTGTAAATTGGCAGTATGTATGAGCATTGTTGCAAAGTGTCATATGGGAACAAGTCAATACTATCAGATATCACCATCTTGTGTAGTGAGTTGTGATAAGAATATGGCGCTTGGAAGTAAATTACCCATACTGTATTGAATAACTGAAACTTTATAGGTAAAGACAGATATAGCAGTTAGAGGTACAGTTTCGTCAACAGTGCTCTTAGCTGTCAGGGAGAAAGGGCAACTTTGCTACTGAGTTTAAACTGGCACTCAGTGGCACTCCGTTCTTTAATGCCTGGCCTGAGGTCTCAAATTAGTTTGTTATGGTTACTGTGTACTGAGTGGAATGTTGAGAGACAAAAGAACTCTGTCCTTAAAAAAGGTTGGTAGCCTTTGCTGAAAGTAGCTGCTTGTTGGTCACTGGTTGGGTCAAGCTCAATCTCAGGGCCCGTCCACATGGAGCCTAGATTGCCTGAATCCAGAAAGAAATGTTGCTGGATCGGCCTTGCGTCCACACGAACCACGAATGGGTGACTGAATCTGCAACCTATTGAATCTGGTCTAAAGAGTGGTTAGATTCGAACCTGCTAGTGAATCCGCGGTCATGTGGACGCCTGATCCGCACACTTGGACTTAATTGCCCCACATGAAAGCCTTTCAACCTCAGCCTAAACCCTTATTAGCCTGGCTGCGTCACTTCATAACAACAACAACATATTAAATGTGTATGGCGTGGCGCTGCTGCAGAGGGCAGCCTGTTGTAGCAGCTCTCTGTTGTTCTACTTTTTCCCACTCTTTTTGCGACTTTTTCATGACTTAAATTTTTCTACCGTGCATAGTTGTTTGTATTGGGATAGTGCGCTGCTGTTGTACATGTGGATAGTTTTTTTGTGGTCTTACTTAGCAAGTTGGACCTAATTTTTGAGACCAGTCAAAACAACGACTGGCATTATTTAATTTAATGAATTGGTTGCCATGGCGCAGCGAGTGGAAAAATGTTTCCGGATTCAGGCAATTCAGGCTCCGTGTAGACATAGCCTCAGATTATGTGAACAAGTTCAGGACATTTAAATAGAAAGCATTTTTTGATCTGGTAAAAAAAATGGATGAAAATGTCCTTTAATGCATTTCTGTTAAAAAAGTGGAAGTGAAACAAAGATATCTGAAGTTTAAGAGGAAAGGCAAGTGAAACAGTGAGGAGGGAAATAGAATCACATGCTAGTGTCAACATGAGTGTTTTTAGACCAACCTCAGCCTCTGATTGGCCTGTTTAGAAGGGGATCACATAAGTTTTTCACTACATATGCTTTTTTTTTACTTTTAAAATTGAACCACACAGTGTGTCTTGACATACATATTTATCCTTTACCTTTCCTGATTTATATAGATGAGAATGTTTTGTCTAACATGCTAATTGTAATCATGTAATAACAGTTACAGTGACTTTTCAAGCATGAAATCATTGAATCTATTCCTGGTTGATTTCTCATCAATCAACTATTTGTTGTCCAAGCAAGCCCAAGGGAAATACTATTAATACTTCTGTGTTATAATACGTTGTCATTTTAGGAGATGGTACAGATATTATTAATATCCAGTGTTTACTACAGCTTTAGGCCCGGTAAAAAATGTCCTGCATGTAAGCTAATAATGTAGCTAATAATTAATGTAATACAACTTTTGAAAACTCTTCAGACACAGCCATAGTCATTTTCCACTGGCTTGGTGTGTGCTGTGGTGTGTGTTTAACAGAAGAATAGAATACCTAACATGTGGTTATTAAACGTTTTGTTCCCTTAGACATTTTTTTGAGCACAGAATGCAGTTTCATGACCTCCCCATGTTCCTGATAATTGGTGTCGTCGTTGTCGGTGTCATTCTCATCAGTCTCATCGTCTTCTGCTGTGTGTGCCCCTGCTGTTGCCTGTATCAGATGTGCCGGAAGCCCCGCCGTAAGTCCCACCTGGCAAGCATAGCCACATGTGTCCTGTTGAACTGACTGAAAGGTAGTTATCCCTAAAGGGAAATTGCAGTTACAGCAGCTTCTTCACATAAATCACATTGACTTATATCTGGAATGTGCTGTTGTTTGAGTGCCACAGTTACTTTCAAACCGTACTTTAAGAAAGGTAGAGTTGTTCACACACACGGGATAGACATGTAAACCATACTTCTTATTTATAATTTCTTCTATTTTCTACAGCGGTGGTGACTACTAACACTCATACAACAGTGGTGGTCAACACCCCAGCCCCCTCAGCCCAGCACCCTGCCCCTCTGCAGCAGTATCCAGGGTACCAACCTGTGCCTGTGCAGTCCTGGTCTGGAGCTCCTGCTGGTTATGATGGTCGCCCTCCGCCATCTGCACCCATGCTGGGGCAATCCTACGGGCACGGACCCCCTCCCCCTTACCAGGAGAGTGGTAAGTCGACAGATAAGATATGTTGAGCAGAGGTAGCTGTGAAGCTGCCTAAATAGATGGTTTGCATTGTTATTGTTGTTACTGCAACTGTTGTTAGTCAGTCTTGCTGTACTGGTAGTCACAGTTGTGTCTGTCCCTACAGCTGGAGGACCTATTAACTACAACCAGAAGGCAGTCGCATCAGGTCAGGCATCGTACTGCTAAATATTTATCTTTCTGACAAAGAGGGAAGCAATTCATCGACACCCAGGGTTCTTAAAGTAAAACGTTCTAAGATGGTTACCATCAGCTTTACATTACAGGAATGTATTACTGATAAACTAGACACTGAAAATAGGATGTTTTGCTATGTTTAAGCATTTAACAACCAGCAACTTAGGATGAGCACTTATTTTATCATTGTGAAAAAAATTGTGGGTTTGATCTCTGGCAAATGTGTCTTTACTTGTTTGTCAGCTTTATCCTTAAATTATTTCATAATTTTTCAGTAGTTTGATAAAAAAAAAATGTCAATATGTGAAATGTAGTTTCTCAGTGTGTGAAATGTGAAATGCCTACTGTCCCAGAATGTACGAGTTTGGTCTGTGGAAAATGTGTGTGTTTTTGTTTCTTTGTATTATTACATTGCTTTATTATGGTCTCGGCTGTGAAGATTGTTGCTTGTCAGTGTTGTCTGATTACCCTTTATATTCTGTGCCTCCTAATTCTGTACATATGCGTTAGATTTAATCACCCTTTAAGTCTATGCATCATTAAGTGCCAAAAAGGAATTTGCTTTGAAACCCAGACTCTTGCAGGAGTGTGTTTAACATGAAGTTTGTGGTTTAGTGAGCACAGCAGAAAAAAATACATGTATCCAAGTGTCTCTCACTGTTGCCAATAAAATCTGTGAATTGGAATAAAAATATGAAAGCCTACAAATCGTCTGTTATAGTTTAAGTCATTACTCCGAGACTCTCCCCTCATGCAGAAGTTAAGCTATGTCATTGCCTAGGTCACTTCTGTTTTTACATAGTGTTATATCATATTATACAAAGAGCAATGGTCAGTAGTACACAGCCCGGAAATACAGACCTGTGCAAGTTTAACTTCAGAGCTAGAGCTGAAGGATATCTACCAGGTGGAGGGAGCATTTACAGGTCTTATTAAGCCACTAGGGGGAAGCACACGTATTTCAAACGTTGTGATCTCTGAATGGTTAGGGGTGCGTTTCCTGCAGGTGAACGACTACGTGGCTAAATGATAGAGAATACATTTTAGAACACTCTCTCCGTGGTTACCACAGTGGTTCCTCAATGACACTTTTGGAAACGTAAACCAGTACCCTCTGGGTAATCTGCAAGTGCAGTGAGTGACTCACTACAATAAGGCCGGGTGTCAATTTCATCCTCGCATTTAATTCATTTTAAGTTGTAATCATATTTAGGACATTTTTCTGTTAAATCGTGTTACTGGCAGACGTCACTCTTTAGTCTTATTGCTGTAATGATAACTTCATGCAGATAACAGGAGAAAACAAATGTGTAGAACCCAGGGGCGTAGCCAGAAAAAAAATTCTGGGGGGGCCAGCTCTGGCAAGTCTTTTATTTGGGGTGGCACTTGATTGTCAAAAACTACTATTTTAAAGCGTCAGCGTGGCCATTCTCTGACCAATGGTGGCCGTGGCCCCCCCTGGCCACCACGTGGCTACGCCCCTGGTAGAACCTCTACTTTTTGTCACAACTCGGCCTGCATTCAGTTTAGGTGTCTATGCCAGATTCTCAGATCAACTCAGTTTTCAGTGGCAATTATGTATATTTGGCAATCAAAACACACACAAATAGTTCAGCTCACTAGGAGAAAGAGCACTCAAGAGTTGTGAAATATTACAGTATCATTGTGCTCAAGCAGACCTTTAACCACAAAGGGAAAGGAAATGCAAACTTCTCAAAAGTTAGGTGTGCCTTCTTTAAAAATTGGCCTTTGCATGTTTTTGTTTGTTCTAAAAGGCATGCAAAATAAAATATCAGAAAGTGGAGTGCTTGTAACTCAGCTGGCCTAGCTCTGTGTTCTTAAACAGCAAGACCATATATTTGTTATTTGATAAGTGGCTTTGGATCTGTTAAATAAATGAACATTTCTAAAATGAATAATTTGTACATGTACGAAGGAGGAACTTGGGGTGTCCACAGTTGTGGGGAACTTGCACTCCTATGGGATTTGAACAAAAGATGATGGTTGATTTCATCATAAATATCAAGAGAAGACTTCCCCAAGAATATTATATTTTTTTTTCAATTGCAAAGACTAATAATGATCCTCAAAGTATTTATGCAATAAAGTGACATGGCATTGAAGAAATGGTAGACGTCTCCATCTTCAAATGGCTCCTTTGTCTCTTTTCTAACTCCTGAGGGCTCAACACACAGGTGGTAATGACGTGGCTTCACCGCTGTTCTCAGCCCCGCCCTTCAGTAGGCAAACACCACTAAGCCAAGCGGTCCATCTGAAGTGAGACAGGGCCATTCCATTTCATGTCAGGTGAGCAGATTCGTTTTATTTCCAGCCAACTCGAACTGAGCCGTCTCCTCTCCATCTGACAACTGATAACTTCTTTTTAGGGCTAAGTCAGAGTTGTCTTGTAACATTTTTGACCAAAATGGAGAGAGACCTTATCTATCTAAAAAAATGTCCTTGAATACATAACCTACCCAGATCTAATATTAAATATAGTAATATATAGCATATTATTATAATTAATAATGAATAATAACAACAACAACAATTATGCATTACATAGGCCTACATACATACAGACATACAGACTTTCCATGCATTCCACTTTGGGATGAAATTACATATCAGACGTAACGTTTCCCAAACATTCTATTGATGAACCTATAACCAGCTGAATGCTGCTCAGATTACTGCTGCCAGTATAGCACATCATGACTAAAAAAGCACGTCACCTGAGCCATCAGATCAACTGAGCTATAGCTACATCCGAACAAAAAAGGTTCTGGCAAGGTGTGACACTGCTTTTATTTGCTGACTGAGTTTCTTGACTAAGAGGCTTCCTCATTTACAAACATAAGTACATCTAACAAGTTATACATAAAACTTAACACACAACTTGTAAATAGGTAGCCTATACCATCTCCTACCAACGTTGTCGTCCTATAATATAAATGTTACCAGCAGAGGGAAAGTATAAAAAAGAAACACCAAATTTAAAATAATGATTAATTACCAACACTAAGCTACTCTGGTTAAAAGCAGCTTGCCTATGCTATTATCCACATATGTTTACAGGTTTTCTTTCGACAGTAAGTCTGCTTAGAAGACAAAAAGGCAATCGTTCGAGAATCCAATCTGTTTTTGAAGTGTTCAACAAAACAAGCCGGTTTGACTGACGTGTTCACTGACCAACCATTACGCGTCTCTTGATCAAACATGGCTGACCTTTTGAAGGGGATGGACAACTTTACAGTAGGTTGTGCCTAGCCTTGTTAACGGAACTCCAGGATTCCGTCTCGATTGTTTTGCAACGTACGCGAACAGCCTTAGCTCAAACTCTGGGCTCAGACGTCTTGCCTGTCTCGGGACATCTGCAGTTCTGAACAACATAAGGTGAGCACACATTCATAGAACATAAATATTTAATTGGCGAGCTCTGTAAATCTCTAATCACGAATCCGTTAGAGGCTCAAAGTTTGAGGTTGGTTACTATGTAAAAGGTCGTCCTTGTCCTTATTGGTCACAGTGCAATATATTTGTATGGGAAGGCTTTTACTGTAATACAGGAAAACGAACTGTATTCGATAACGGCACAACTTCTTAATTCCTCTTTAATGCGTACAAGTTGTCAATTCTCACTGACAATGAAGAGAGGGAAATTTACCAGATCAGCCTACATATTGGCATAACGAATCAACCTGTTAAAATACATTGCTCCATTAATACATGTTTCCTGCTGCAGTAATTGATGTCGAAAGTAGATGAGACGCGTTTGAAAACGTTCCCTAGAGGTATTTCCAAACTAGTTGGAAACAACCACGTGAATGTCAGTTGTCTCAGTGTTACCGCATTGAATCCCTTAACGTCAATACCATTTAGTTCTTCAAAATCTTCAGAAAATCTTGTTTTAGGATGCTGATATATAGCCTGTAGAAATAACCACCCTCACGTCAGACACTCAACGAAGCTTATGAAGAAATGAATGTAACATGGTGTTGTTGAATGTCTTCTTTTATTCCATGATTCCTTTAGCCCAGAATGTCCAAGCAACAGCTGGCTGTGGAGCGTGCCAGAAAGGCCTTCCGCACTGGCAGGTCGAAGCCTCTGGAGTACCGCATCCAGCAGCTCAAAAACCTTGAGAGGTTATTTGTGGAGAGAAAGAAGGACATTGCTGGTGCTCTCAAGAAAGACCTCAACAAGGTTGGGTGGCATTTTGAGTTTAGGGAGAATATTGTGACAATATTTTAGAGAACACATTATATTTTATTGTCAATTTTGAGGCTTTTCATAATGTCATTGTGGACAGTTTTGTGTATATAAACCGTATATTTTGGTGCCCAAAAGCATATTTAATAGGCTCTGGGGCACCAAAATATACGGTTTATATGTACAATACTATTACTATACTATACATAATATTGAGTTTATTTTGATTGAAAATGAGCAAATACAACTGCTGGAGCAGATATCAAGATGTATAAGAGAAGGAAATGGGTGAAGAGAGAGACATAATAGCCTTAACTCTCATAAGTAACTGTTGCTGCTTGGCCTGGCAGAGTGAACATGGCACCCCGCTGTATGAAACCCTGGGGCTGGAGGGAGAGATCCAGCTGGCAGTGAGAAAGCTGAAGGAATGGGCTGCCCCTCGTCACGTCTCCAAGAACCTGCTGACAATATCGGACGAGGTGTATATTAAACCCGAGCCCCTGGGGGTTGTGCTCATCATCGGGGCTTGGAACTACCCCTGGGCAGTCACCATACAGCCCCTCATAGGGGCCATCGCAGCAGGTACACACACACACACACACACACACACACACACACACGTACACACACATTGTGCATCAATGCGCACAGAGGCACAAATTCAATGTGTAGAGCTCTGCCCCTTCCTTGATATTGTGTTTAATACATGTTTACTATACTGTAATACCTGGAAACCGATAGGGCATTCAAGAAAAATGACCTTTACCTTACCAGTTGTCCAATTTACAAAGCAAATGCATCCATTATCAAGGAATTCATTTGCTGGTTTGACATGAAGATAATAGCTAGATTCCAAGGTCCCCTCAGTCCATTCTCCTCTCCTCACTTTATCAGTGAAGGTTATATAATATCAATCTGCACACTGCTGTGTGAGGTCAAAGTTTACTCCACCTCTTTGGTGCTCTGAGGTTCAACCCTTTCCTGAATGGAAAACAGCCAAACACTGTAGTCACCACCACAAACAGACATTCAATGTAACACTCCTTGACAAATAGGGCAAAGAGCAGTCCATGACCTGTGCACATAGTGCCCCGTTGGTGAATTGGGCTTTTGAGCAATAGTGGATTTATGGTTAAGAAATCAGCAAGGCAGATATGCCATGCTGATATGTATGATGGCGTCCCCACATGTGGTGTCCATTGAAAAGGTGTTTCTGAATTATTCAAGTTGGTTAGAAAACCTCTTTAAACCCCCATGACCTCAGGGAGTAGTTGGCCCAGTCATTAGCATTCCTAAAGACAGAGCAACAAGCTCCCACTCTTCATTGTTTATGGAGTGAAAGCAGTGAACTGTTGTCATACCATTTGGCATTCGGAGAGCAAATTGCAAAAGACAATTGAGGTGGTCTACTTTCCTGTGGTCTTGGGCAGTTGAATAGTCTGAATATTGTTGGCTTGAGCTCTGAAAATTATCAGTGCTTATCAAACCAAACCAAACCAAATCAAATAAACCCAAGTGTATAGAGTTGTTTCAACAATCAGCTGTTCTGCCTTCTCAGCATACCAGAGAGTGTGCAACCCTTTGTGGTCGGAAAGGTATTGAAGACATTTCAAAGCAGTAGTTAGATCTATGAAGACGTTAATGATTGTTGCCCACCAGCCAGCTCAGAAGTATTTGTGTTTGATCGAGATTACACAAGCTCTACAATCGCAATAAACGTTTATTGGTATAAACCAAGTCAACAATGCTAAGATTTGCTCTAGTTTTTATGCTACTCAAACCAATTACACTTAATACTGCAGACAGCGATTTGATAGGTGAAGAAAGTCCTGTCTTGGTTTATCAACATCACCAACACTTATGTTATTATATTCTTTATTATTCTAAAGCATGAAGCACATTACAGGGATAATGCTTGCACTACATAGTTAAATGCAAGCACTGCCTGTGTACACTCTTAATGTCTCTAAAAGTATAAAGAGTGATTTAAAATCTGGGTTATTGTATTGTATGTTGTGTCTTTTAGGTAACGCTGCTGTGATAAAGCCCTCAGAAGTCAGCGCTCACACAGCTAAACTCATGGAAGATCTCCTGCCCCTTTATGTGGATAAGGTAATATGCGTATGCACACGGGTGTATGCAGTAAAGGTTTTTTCATGGGTCCACAAAGCCTACTTGAATCTCAAAATCTTAACACTTACCCAACCTTACTATGAAATATTTTGTTAAACCAAACCCAAGACTGGCCCTAGAGGTGGGTAGAGTATGTAAACGTGCATCTTTTTAAAAATATTCAGTTAAAATGTTGCCAACCTGATGCTGTTTGATGATATATTGATAAATGCTGTACTGTCACTTTAAGATAGGATTGACATGATTACTACCACGGGCAGTAGCTGTGTCTGTTTGTCTTGTCCCTGGCCTGGCATGCCTTGCATCTGCCCAGACTGACTTTTCACAACCAAACAAACAAAGCAGTTTGTAAAATGAAAATAAATATATGAGTGTCCATAAAAATTCTTTCCAGTTCGATTGCCAGGCATGATAAAAGATTACAGAGAAATAATCTGCGTAATTATAGCATCAACATATCCAATCGATATATTTATATATATATATATATATATATATATTTTTATGATGGGTAATCAGTTATAACAATGATACAACTAGGTTGGCTATAAAATGTTAAAGAAATGTTGGAATTAAGACACACAATACATTCCTGTGATGACAATTTCAGAGAATGGCAATTTGTTATCAATTACAGATTGTATTAAATCTGACATTGTATACATACACGTTGGCGTCAATCTGACAACAATAGTTTTAGCTACTAAATACAACTTAATTTATATTGGTCTGTGCGCATTAGTGACATTACTAGCTCAAATGATGGATCAAAATAGGCATTCTGGACCGTACTCTACGCACAGTTGAAGATGACAATGCCAGGCTTATTCTTCTCCATTTAGCCTCATCATTACCTTTTCGCAGGAGCTGTATCCTGTAGTGACCGGAGGTGTCCCAGAGACTCAGGAGCTGCTGAAGCAGCGCTTTGACCACGTTTTCTATACCGGTAACTGCGCCGTGGGGAAGATCGTGATGGAGGCTGCCTCTCACCACCTCACGCCCGTCACCCTTGAGCTCGGAGGGAAGAGCCCCTGCTACATTGACAAAAACTGCAACCTCACCGTTGCCTGCCGGTGAGAGAGGGATATGAATGCAGCCTGAAACTTCAGAATTCACGCCCTTAAACTATGTTGTTTGGACACCTTTTACCAATGTATATGTCACCTGAAGATCAAGGGGAAAATATTGTGGGAAAAGGCCCCATTAGGTATGGTGTGTCTGAACTGCATTGTCTTTGTGATGCAGGCGCATTGCATGGGGGAAGTACACTAACTGTGGCCAGACCTGCATCGCCCCCGACTACATCCTGTGTGACCCCAGCATTCAGGACAGCGTGATACAGGAGATCAAGAAGAGTGTACAGGTAAAGACCATTACAAGTTATACCTGAGTGTGACGGATGAGTATGTGTTCTGACCGCTATACCCACGAGCCTGGCACTATGGTAGCAGGGTGCAGGTTGTCAACATTAGTTTCGTTTTCATGTCTTTGTAAGTGTGTGTATTAAATAGGTTTGTGTTTTGAGGCGTTGATTATGTGTATGTCAGATTCAACTGCATGCCTCTTTCCTTTTTTAGGAATTCTACACAGAAAACCCCAAAACCTGCCCAGATTATGGCCGCATCATCAACCAGCGCCACTTCAAGCGAATTATGGCAATGACTGAAGGCAGCACAGTAGCCATGGGAGGAGACAATGATGAGGCTGAATGCTACATAGGTATGCATTAAGATGAATTATTCATAGTCCTCTAACCACTGGGAAGTGAGATTCATTTGGAAGGGAAATGGACTCTACAGCTGGTAGAGCATTGTTACAGCAATAGCAAACACGTGCATCACCAGCCATTTTGTGCATTGCTTTTCCCAGCCATTTCAATATATAGTTTTTCCATCAACCATTTCTATTAAAGATGAGGCCCCTCACTTTAGATGTGGGATGAATGTGAAAAGATGTCAGAAAATGAAAGAATGAAATTGGTGTTTTTCCACTCCTCCTCCGGGCTAAACGTTGAACAGTATTTAAAGTGAATATCCTTGCTGCACCTTGAGTTGCAACAAAAACAAAACATCTGTAGAGAGATCGAATGAAAACACAATTCTTCCTGTTCTTCACCTCCACCGTCTTTCAGCCCCCACTGTTCTGAGGGATGTGAAGCCAGATGCCAAGGTCATGCAGGAGGAAATCTTTGGACCCTTACTGCCCATCCTGACTGTGGATAGTCTGGACAGTGCAATTGAGTTCATCAATGACCGGGAGAAGCCACTTGCACTCTATGTGTTCTCCGGTGACAACAAGGTGACACAACTTAGAGGGGCAGATGTACTGATACATTGGTGCGCATTTTAGGTATAATTTTTTCACAATGTGCATCCAAAAACATGGCATGGTATTTACAGACTGCTAACAGATGGCTAAAACAACACTTGTCCTGACGCAGGAGTGCAGAATGTCAAGTTGCACTTTTCATAACCATATGAAAAGTGGGAGTTTCGGTCAAAGCTTATGGGAGGAGATGCACAGGGAGAGACTGATAACATATTCCATATGTCTGAAGACAGCACACCTCTATTTTCCACCTTTTAAAAGCAGGTGTAATTCAGATTGCATGTTTGATGTATGCAGTACAGTTAGAGGGCAGTGCCTTGCCTTGATTTCACAGTCATCCGCAGGTTAAGTACACTCGGTGTAGAATTAAAAGACACAGCGTGCACTTTCTGTGCACATCTGCCACAGACTGTGAATGCTGATTTATAAATAAATCAATCTAACCTTTCTTTCCCCAGTTAATAAAACGAGTCGTAGACGAGACCTCCAGTGGTGGTTTCCTCGCCAATGACTGTCTGGTGCACTTCTCTGTCAACGATTTGCCATTTGGTGGTGTCGGTGAGTCTCAGATTCACTTTGACTTGTAGTGTCAATCTTATACAGTATGTATTAGAAGTAAGAATTGGTGACAAGCATGGATGCTTTATATTCGAGCATGCATACAAAAATGGCCAACATAATGGGATGACTCAGAATCAGATCTTGTGTCTTGCACAATGTGTAAGAAAAACTGCAAGCACCACAGTACCTGTCAGCTGGATGCTGTTAAAACTATGAGCACTGTCGCCCCCTGCAGGAAACAGTGGAATTGGTGCCTATCACGGCAAGTTCAGCTTTGACCAGCTGAGCCACCTGAGGGGCTGCCTTATCAAGCAGCTGAAGATGGAGGGGGTAAACAACATGCGCTACCCGCCCCACACTGCAGACAAGTTGGGCTGGGCTCGGTTCTTCATTCTCAAGCATGTCCCCGTGGTCAGGACCTTTAAAATGGTAGCACTGGCCGTTCTGGTTGTCATCGCTGCAGCCATCATCCAGGTAAGGAGAGTCAGATAAATGATCCTAGATACATTTGTCTTTGTTTTGGGTCATTTTGTTTGCATTATGTTATAACACAAACATAGAATACAAATACTGACCAACTTTTTATTTTACTTTTTACAGAGAATCTTAGACTGATTAGCAGGGAAGTGGAAGCCTGGATTATATCTCACATCAAGTAAACATTGCTCTATGTACTTTGGCCATCTAGTGGCCATCTTCCACCAGGCTAAACTATGAAATCCTCATTGGCCTTAACCTTTGAAGTGACTGTAGGGGTCTGTCATTTCAACTATTATGCAAAGCTGGTTGTAGAGTACAACTTTGTTGTGATTACACATTAGTACTAACAACTGTGTTATGTCAACATGTGATTTTAAATTGTATTTAATCAAAGCACTTTAATGTGTGTTTTATTTCAACTCACCAAGTCATTCAACCTTTGTGTTCCGTTCAAAATAGTTGTTGTCTGTATGAAGGAAAACAAAACTTATATACTGAGCCTTATACGTAACTATTGCACCAATGCTTTCTTTATGTTAATATGCCCTGCACTGAATATCAGAAATATAAAAGACCTTATATTTGGTCTGTTACATTCCTATTAATGGGTAACTATGAAGCCTGTTAAGCCTACCTGTGAGCATACCATATTCTCAAACAGTTATTTAGTGCATTGAAGTGCCTCATAAGAGATTCAGGGAAGTTTTTGTTCAGATTTGTTTCAGAATTTTAAATGAAGTATTTGAAATGTTATATGGCAAGGTAGTTCAAATGAAGACAGATTAGGGAATGTGATGGATAAGAGGTGGGTTTTTAAGTTTTTGTTCTTTTTTTGTATTTACTAAATATTGTGGTCCATTACTATACATGCGTAAGCTGTTGTATACATTCATATTCACTGAAGCAGATATTCTAATTATTTCCATTTATTTTAATATAACGCCAAAAGAGTCAAATTGTCTCAAGGCGCTTTCCTGAACGTGAATTTAGGGCATTTATCGTAAGGATATTATGAAGCATTAATGAAGCCTTCTTGTGTCATATAAGCGAATCTGTTCACGGCATGTTATGATTTCATGTATTAAAAAAAAACAATTTTCTTGTTGATTTGCAAAAAATAAATTTTGCAAGAGGCAAACGTTGTCATGTTTTATCATTTCTTTCTTATATGACACTGAAATGTCATGAATAGCATCTAATCTTTATTGGGACAAAAACGTATTACAGTAATACAGCACAGGATACAGACACTAGTGCAAGAGAGATGAGAACATCCAACATCCCCCTCCCCCATAGTAGTCGCCAGAGTCCTTTAAGCTCCTTAGAGTTCATGTGTCATCCAACTTTCCGTGGTATGAACACATCCACTACATGCCAACCAGAGTGTCCCTGGATTCATTACCTTGGGGTGGCCAGAAGATTAGGACTTATAGGCCCTATGGAAGTGCTCAAACAGGTCTACATCACCATTATTTGGCCTATACTGGAGTATGCAAGACCTCCTACAAGGCTTAACAAATAAACTGGAAGCTGTTGCGGTCATTTCATAGGCAGTCTACTCCCTTCAACCTGTCATCAACAGCACAAACTTTCTGCATATATATGTTTACATTTATTGCATGGTCATACATTAATAGGGGGAACCCCTTACCCGTAATATTATGAATATTTGAGATTTAAATATTTACCCAAAAAATCACTACTATTCCTAGCACCTTCCTACTTCCTTCCAAAAATTCTAAAATTCTGTTCAAGGCCGGAATGTTGCACCTTTATTCTGCCTCACTGTTCTGTATAAAAGGTTCAAACTCGGAATGGAGGGTCATTGTCGTTCTGCCTCTGATCCAGCAGCAGAGGTAGTCACAGAGCCAGATTAACGTCTGTGTAAAAGGGAGAGCTGGCATTGTGGGATAGGGGTGTGACGCAGCTTAGCAGCCACCCAAAAAGAAGCAAGACTACTGTGTTGTCAGAGCACAGAAATTCAACATGATAAGCATAAACATGTTGTACATGATGCACACCAACTTTGCTTCTGTCTGAACATAGCTATAAATGTGCCGGCTTGGAAGAAACAACACTAATTTCACGGCTCAGTGTAAAAGAGGGGTTTTCTTAACATAAAAATTGTGGGATCTTTGTTTAAAAGGGGCTAGTTATAGTAGCACCCCCCACCGTTTCACAAACCTTACTACACATAGAGAGCACCCTGAAGCATTACCCAGGACAGGGAACTGGGGTCTGTCCCTGTATACATTACAGCCAACATTTACTTTTGCAGCCACGACCACAACCACACGTCCCTCCCCCTCTACCTACACTACCTCTCCCTCCCCTCCTCTCCTCCCTCCCTGACGCTGCCTCACAGGTGCACTTCTCTCATCTTGAGCAGTCAGTGTAGTGGCGTTCCAGAGTCATGAGGACCACTCTCCCATTCTCCATGCTCCTGTCTGTTCTGTCATCCTGCACAGGTGAGCTCTCGTGTGAAAAAGAGGTGTAGAAAACATTCTGTTTTTTTTATCATGTATACAAAACTTAGTTAGTAAAAGCCTATTTATTTTTGTACGTTGTTGGTTGAAAAAAATATAGAATTTCATTATAAACAGTTTAATATATTTTCAATAATGATAGCTATGACTGAATACTACATAATACTGCAAACAAAATATTTAAGCACCTGTATCACTTCTTTGCATTTATACGTTTAATTCTAATTACTTGAGCTGTCGATCATTAGCAGAAGGCATGAGAGAAAACTTGTTGGGTAGACATATGTATACACCTACATATTTTCAGCAGCAAGTAACAGCATATAAATAAGGTAGAAGTGGTGAAAATTGCTGCTGAGGTTTCCGGTTATAGTATATTAACCCCTGTACTCTCCTCTTGTCAATGGTGTTGAGTAAACAGTGGAGCCGTTAATGGTCTATTAATGTTCCTTAGATCATTATCTAAACCTGCTATTAAGAGTCTCTACAACAGGCCTTTGTTTAAAACTTCACCATTTAATGAAGTGCCATCAATAGATCTCTTTGTCAAAAAGAGGGTGTCAAAGTTGAAATGAATTGACGCTGTGTTTGCTGATCAATCAGGTGTCCAAAATGACCCGTTGTTTCTTACAGAACCGTCTTTGTCCAGTTTTCTCAGACCACACTAATCCTCAAACAAAACAGGACAACAAAAGAACCTCAGAAAGCAAATGGATGAGTGTTTTTTGAAAGAAATAACTACAGAAAGCCAGATAGAAAAAAAAAAAAAAGAACTGCCTAAAAATAAAAGAAAAACATCTATAAACCAACAAACTTCATACAGAATGGGAGAAAAGACTGACTGGTTAAGGAAATTGGCTGGGGGTTGAGGCGGGGATAGCCCGGGTCCGTGTGGGTGTGGCGTCCTTTCGGTGTAAGGTCAGGTAGAAATGTTGCTGACGGCAAGATTATTAGCCCATGGCTCAGAAGGCCTGATAAATGACTAAATGTGTCAGTTAATAACCACACAGGTGCTATTTCTTTAGCCGGGACTCCTGTGATGCATGACAGTCACACAGCTTGCATGCTTGTGTGCGCTTGTCTATGTGCATGTTTCCATGTGTGTGTGTGTGTGTTTGTGTTCCAGGTCAGTACCATACAACTCATCCATGGTGCTACCACAGCCAGTACTCATGTGATGACACATGTGAGGGTAAGTGTCACCTCATCAGTAGTTCAGAGACATTGTTGAATGCACATCAAGGTTTTTGTATCTTTGTAACTTTGACTTCCAAAAAGGCAAGTGTGTATGTGAATAGAGGGTCTCCTGTCGTTCTATGGTGTATTGTTTTACTACTATTTGTATTTTTCCAATTTGTGGTATCAAATCTGTATGATTTTGTTGTATTCCAGCTCAAATCGTTCTGGTTTGAGACATATTTTGTCGTCCCAGTTCTATCCTGACCCTGGTTGTCACTGACTTTTCAGAGCCAGGAAAATGGAACACATTGTTCCCTGAATGTGGAGGGCAGAGACAATCTCCCATTAACATAGTCACGAGTCGAGTCCTGTATGACCCGGCTCTGACCTCGTTCACCTTTGAAGGGCACAATCATGCCAGTAACATCACAGTGGATCACCTTGGACACTCTGGTGAGTGGTGACTCAACTCTTTCTTACCACTTTAATTTACCTTGCAAGTGTGTGCGTGCCGTATGTAGTTTGCAGCATTGACGGATGAAAAACCTTCTGTTATTTCAGCTCATTTTGCTCTCCCTCCATCTGCGAAGATCCATGGAGGGGGCCTGGCCAGCACTTATAAGGCCCTGCAGTTTCACCTCCACTGGGGGGTGCATGCTGGACCCGGCTCTGAGCACACGGTGGATGGAGAGCGCTACCCCATGGAGGTTGGCATGCACTGGTCTCAATGCACAGACCAGCTGAGGCAACACTGCAGAGGGGTTGTTTGATAAGCTAAGAGTATGGGAAGATATGGGCACCAAACTGTCCTGGGAGGGTGTGTGTGTGTGTGTGTGCCTCCATGTGTGTGTGTGCCTCCATGTGTGTGTGTTCAGGTGTATGCCTATCCTTATATGTGCACTCTCTCTTGTAGTTGCACGTTGTCCACATCAAAGAGGAGTACCAGACTCTGGAAGAAGCTGAAAGTGACAGGGCAGGAATAGCCTTACTTGCCTTCTTCTTTGAGGTGCGGTTCTCTGAAGCTCTCATGCATCTGCTTTGACTATAGATTCCACTAAAAATAATTACATGACTCCTCCATGCTCTCCCTAGGAATCACCGGAAGACAACCCTCACTTCGATACAGTACTTGAAGCTTTAAGAAGAGTGCGCTACATTGGTGAGCTAGATGACTTGAAAAAATTGTCATTGCCAAGTCCAGTAGCCTACAGACTTTAATATAGTCCTCAAAAAAATGTATTCCTCACACTGGTAATCTTGTCTTGTGGTGGTTACAGGAAACACCAGCTCAGTCGCAGCTTTCAAACTGAGTGACATCATCCCTCCGGCCCATGAGCTGTCTGCCTACTATCGCTACTCAGGGTCCATGACTACACCCGGCTGCAATGAGTCCGTTATCTGGACCATATTCCAGAGGACCCTGCCAGCCAGTCACAGACAAGTAAGAGACCATGATCCCATAACCTATAGGACACGTTACAAAGACTGCAGTGGATACTGAATCCATTGTACCAAATGTATACTTTTATGCTACAGAATGTAAATATATTTCGTAGGTATATGTAACTGTCATGTCCTGTCCGCTTCTCCCCAGCTGGTAGACGTGGCTGAAGAGGTGTGGTACTGGACTGGGAAGCCCATGACAGACATCTTCAGACCTACTCAGCACCTCAACGGCAGAACTGTGTACAAGTCCTCACCTTCAGCCACTCCGGTTCTTCCAGGTTCTGCGGGACCAGTTTTCCTGCGGTCCACACTCTTGTGTCTGTGCTCCTTCCTTGTATATGTTAGCTTGTGTTGTGTACAATGAGGTGATATGAAACACACACATATTTGGCCGCTTCCATTCCAGAGTAGACTAATCGTCTCCTAATTACCAGATGGCCCAGGCCTGCTTCTGTAATGTATTTGCCTGGTTCATCTTCCTGCTTGGGTTATCTCTAAATGAGATGTGAATGTTTTGTTTTACGGAATACTGTCTGACTCTTCTCCTACCGGTCATAAGGTGCTCGGTGTGCGATGCCACCAGACCAAAGGGAAATGTCAACTGCCTCCAGAATTAGAAGCTATCTAGCAGCAGCCGCAGATTTGACACAAAAGCCAGCGCCGATGTAAGATTGACTTCAAACTCAGTCAATCTATATGCTCTTCTAAGGTTTGCCAAAGTAATACAATCTAAGGTTATATATAGTAAGTTTCTTGATTATATATGCACAAACTTCTAAATAGAGGGGAATCTCTTAGAGTTATTATACAGGCACGGTAGGTACATGGGGTGCATATGTGACTTAAATGTAATAGTGCTGTCATTGACCAATACTGTCATAATTGACAAAACCAACAATTCTGTCCATACTGAGCAGACAGATACGACAATGCCATTGACATGCCGTAAAGAACACTAAATAAAGGAAGAAATTAGCATTATGCTAAACCTCTATGGTTTGTTTTATTTGCAGCATAACCTGGTTGACCTAAATATTATATGAGCTTTAAACACGGATGCAAAGAAACAACACATCCAGTAAAAACTCGACAGTCAGAACCCTTATAATTATTCACCATGGGACGCAAAAGCTTACTATGCAGTTTCAGTAACCTTCATTTAAGAGTGGAGTGCATTCAGTAATGTTATTTGTAACAGTATAACATCCACTCTTCAGACATGGGAACCAGAAATCACCTCAGCACAAAGTTAATATATATAATTAAGTGTGTGTGTGTGTGTGTTTATATATGCACACTCCCATTGCTTAAACTTGCAAGTGTTGTGAGGGTGCGCGTTCGTTATCGCATGGCAGAGTGCGTTAATGCTTGTATTTCTCCTGCCAAGTCTTCATGTGGTCTATCTGTGCCAGCACGCTGCTCTTGGCTGTGCCTCCCATGGCACTGTACTGCTCCACGCTGCTGCTGTAGTCCCACACAGAGGACACATCACTGTCGAACAGCGGGCTAGAGAGATAGAGAGAGAGAGAGAGAGAGAGAGAGAGTAGAAAGGGAGAAGGGAAACCAGAACAATGTCAGCAGATCTTCAACACTCTCAGTGTGTGTGTGTGTGTGCGTGTGTGTGTGTGTATGTGTGCATGTGTGTGTGTTAGGAGTTTGCTGACCTGGCGGTGTGCAAGTCTTCCAGAGTAAGTTCATTAAGTGGAACGTTTTTGGAATCAGCGAGAGCTACAGCCTTCCCAGAGCATCCATGAGCCTGTCTGAAAGGCATCTGAAGCAATCAGGAAACATTAGGTTAATTAATTACTTGCTTTAGAAAACAAGGAAGGAAGAAAGAAAGGGGAAAAGAAAACAAAGAGAGAAATAAACCCACCCCTTTTCTGACCAGGTAGTAGGCTAGGTCAGTGGCAAGCATGTCAGGACTAAGGGCAGCCTTCATTGCACTGCTATTCACCTGTGAAGAATGGTTAATAACAAACAAATATGTCTATGTCAGAACAAGTGCCACCAATGAACATATCTCAATGAGCTGGCCCACACAGTGCGAGTCAATGCGGTCAGGGGAGGGTCGACCCCACCTCTTACCTTCAGTGTGGCTATGACACCTGTGGCGATTTGGAGAACAGCTTCAACTGTGTCATACACATCAAACATGGCCTCCTTATCCTCCTAAAGCAGGTGAAGGAAATATAAGAGACATTTGGACGTGGACGTTCAAAAAAATGGTAATTAGAAATTGATTACTATACTACATATACTACATGTGGAATTATCTAGGAATTGAATTCACAGTGGCATATACTGGCATACATATTCCACATGAGCGACAATTACAAACATGGGAGTTATTATAACAGCTAGAACACACACAAACCCAGTTTCTATATGGGCTGAATGAATTTGTTTTTCAAATCTCACCAATTGGTCTCATAACAACCCCACCAGAGATCAACACCACCAGTGTTGATCTCCATCTATTCCTGTGAAGTATGCTTACAATTCTCACCTGTAGGTCTTTGTTGTAGGTGCTGGGCAGGCCCTTCAGTGTCATGAGAAAACCTGCACACTGAGGCAAACAGAGTGTGATAAGTGCAGAGGTGGTGGAAAACCTTCAGATTCTCAAACTAACATCCAGTTAGTTCACTGGCACTAGATACTAAAATGTCCACTTTGTCTCAATTAAGAAAACATTGTTGTGTGCCTGTACGTTGTGAGTGTAATTCTTAGAACCGGTCACAAACAATAATTGGAGACGTTAACATTTTCCTGAGAAACAGCTTAGATCAGCTGTGCAACCACAGCGCTTCTCCATTTCTTCCTCAGACGATGACAGAAATTATTCCCTTTTCTCAAAAACATCCTTCAGAAACATCTCTTTTCTCAAGAAGCTTCATGTGCTTACGCTGGAACTTCTCCATATTGTCTTACTTCAAACCCAAGATTCATAAGTCCCTTACTCTTCCGAAGACCCTTCCGGCCTTGCTGCGGATAAGCTCCAGGCTGTCAGCATTCTTCTTCTGGGGCATCAGGCTGCTGCCAGTGCTGCTCACGCCACAAACACACAAGCACAGAGCTCTAACTACTGCACTACCCAAAGCACACACTGGACACACAACACAGGGAGTGCATGCAAGAGGACAGGACTGTCAAAAAGCAGCCTTTTTGACATCTGAATAACTGTAACACTCTGTGGTCTGATTGCAGTTGTGGGTGGCTTACTTTTGTTTGTGTGTGTGTGTGTGTGTGTGTGTGTCTCTATGTTCATGTGTTACCTGTAAGCATCAGACAGTGTGACAAAGGAGAACTCTTTGGTGCTGTAGATGATAAGGTCTTCTGCCATCTTACTGAGGTGGGTGAGACTTAAAGATGCCCAGAAAAGGAACTCAGCTGTCAAAACGCACACACACACACACACACACACACACACACACACACACACACACACACACACACACACACACACACACACACACACACACACACACACACACACACACACACACACACACACACACACACACACACACACACACACACACACACACGCAAGAACAAACACACACATACACAAAACCACAATAAACTCAATGCATATAGGTATATGCAGTGTACAAAACAAAAATATGAACATTTATCATCCTTCCTGTATGTAAAACAAAAACAACATACCAACAAAATCTCTCTCTGCTGTTGCATCCATACTGTTGATACTGACTGAATCAAAGGCCAGTTCTATACAAAAAGATGGACACAGATAGTTATACAGCATATATTTAAATTATTTTGTAAAAGAAAGCCCATGCCCATAGTCAGACTCAGTGCAACTAGGATGCACAACAGCATCTTTCAACCATTACTTTAAAAATGCTGGATAATCAGAATAGTATAGTGTAAACTGGGGCTGGCATTGATGCCACAATTGACCACCTTTACAAAGCAGTTTGCGATCAATGTTGAATGGATTCCCTGCAATGGCACCACTGTAAATACAAAGTAAACACATATTGTAATAGAGGCAAAAGAAAAGACAATCTATTTGAACAGAATGTTAGGCTGGTATTTTAATGTATATGTATAACTAGTGCTCTATGTGTATTTGGAATTGAAAGACTTGGTCAACAATACGTTCCCAAGAGAAATTGTGGTAGAATGGGATGAGAGTTAATACCAGGTTAGTTCATGTTTATGTTAGTTTTTTTGAATGTCATCTTAAAGGTGAAAGGGTACCTTCCGAGAGGCAGAACATTAACTCGCCGCCGAATTTCATCAAGTTTCTCCACATCTCTGCTCAAGGCCACCACATGGCTGAAATCAAACCGACAGGGAGAAAGTGAAAGAGCGATACCACAAGGCTTGGCAAGGCATCATTAAAAAGGAACTCTGACATGCTTAATATCACACACAGATTTAAGGGTGCAGGCCTTGATAATCCATTCCACTTTTTGTCTAATTCAATTAAATTCTCTTTACCCTTCTATAGCTGTCTGTCCAGCGTGTGCACTAAAAAAAACCTCTTACTCTTGCAGTTCTGGCTCTGTACATAAGAAACAAAACAAACCCCTAACCCTAGGCCTTAACTGAACCATACACTGTTCCAGCTAATCAACAACGTTGTTTCAGGAGCATGGAAGGAAGGGGTGTATT
This sequence comes from Sprattus sprattus, assembly GCF_963457725.1. Lineage (NCBI taxonomy): Eukaryota > Metazoa > Chordata > Actinopteri > Clupeiformes > Clupeidae > Sprattus > Sprattus sprattus. The sequence continues at coordinate 64,315,103 of NC_137920.1, forward strand.
TGACTGGCTGTTGAGCTCAAATATTAACAACCTTTCACTAGGACTGTACCTTAAATGTCAAACTAAATGTAAGACTCCAGCTTAAACACAAATAAGTCATGCCTTTCCAATCCTCTTAAAAGGATCTGCAACTCTGCATTATTCTCTTGAGAGGAAAAAAACTCACTTTACCTCATAATCCAGTGGCTCCATCTGATTGGTTGAGCCCTCTGCATGTGTGTGTACCCAGGGAAAAGGATGTCTATCTCGCTACACAAGGCCAAAAGTGCGGGTGCATGTAACACAAATTAAAAAACAGGTTTTGATATGCATTATACTTGGTTTAATTATTCAGAAGACTTTCACTTTGTGAGTCTGCGTGTAAGTGAGTGAGAGTTTCTGACCAAGAGTGTGTGTGAGTGAGAAGTGAGAAGACCTACATGTGTTTATGTGTGACAGTGTGGGTAAGTCAGTGGGTGTTTGTGACCAAGTGTGTGTGTATGTCTGTTATGAGGAGGGTTTATATATGTTTACCTAGAGGCCCTCTCCACCATGGTAGTTATAAGTTGTAAGGCATGGCCCTTCACAATACCTATCGCATCCCGTAACCAAAGCCTCATGTCTGTGACAACCTGTTTGATTATGAAAGAATGCAGGTGAACTCCACCCTGAAACATTCCAATAAACCACTGAATCTCCTTCATGTATCATCCCGGAAATTAGCACTGCAGAACACTTGCAAAGTACACATTGACCAATAACGCTGAAACTCACCTGGTCATTTCTACTTCTACCTGTATGGAGCTTGCCTGCAGCGTCTCCAATCACTTCCTGCACTAAGCAGAAAAGCTCATGAACTCATGGAATCAAGAATCATGAAACAAGGGCAGGTTTACACTTAGGGGAATGACTCATTTTTTCCTTACAGAAACAGAAACACTGGGTTACGAGACTTAAATCTTCACTGAGGTCAAATGTTATTTGTCCACGGTTGTGAATGGTGTGACAGTTGGACAAGAGAGACAGCAAAACAGTACTATTGTGCACTATTATCAAAGTTGTCTTTGAACACATTACAAGACATCAGAACTGTAGTCCGTAAAACAAAAAGAGTCAGAGTGGCTTGCCTTAAGCCGACGCTCATTGGCTGTGTGGATGTCTTCATCTCCTGATTTAATTTGAAAGGACCCCCCAGACCATTCTGCATAAACCTGGTTTGAGTAGATGTAGACACAGGACAGTATGAAACATTTGATATGGCATCTACTATCTTCCTATAATATCTGAATTTCATTAACCAAATGTGGGCCATTGTAAACATTTTGGTGAATTGTGCATCATTTACTTTCTTTGTAACTGGCATATGTTTTCAAAAACTCAAGCCTGATTCCAATTCATTGTCCAAAACAGAGGCATTGTTTGACGAATCCAACAAACAAAAGCTACAATGTGCAGCCACATGATTACACAACAATTGTCCTGTGGACAACATGACACAGAAGCCACTGGTGTCGGTCATCCATTTTTGTATGTCACCTATTAAGTCTATACCAACACAACTGCCAAGGGAGAACAAAACTGTGAAAAACAGTTTCTTTAGGTTCTGATCTGAAGAACTGAAATAGACAGAAACTCACTTGATCAAGACCAGTGACAATCTGGTTCATCTCATCCTCCGTCACAAGGTTAGCCTTCTGTAGCGCCAAAACATATGCCTTGCTGCCCCTGATGTCTGCATCCCACATTCTCTGGTCATATGCTATTGAGGCGTTGAATTTTTCCATGATAGCGTCAGTTTCACCAGCGAACCTCCCTCCCCACAGTTTAGACCCCTGCAGAACACCATATTGTTAACAATGATTTGTGATATCATCACTAAAAAAATGTGAAAATAATCAGCACGCTAGCTAGTGATGTTATGCAAGAAACTGCATTTCTATACTGATTTGTTTGTTGTCACTATATAGTGATCAATTGATACTCACTACAGTCAAACACTATTAGTCTTACTCAGGCTTTACCTCCGAGCTGTCACTGGCGCTTGTGGAACTCATGGTCGGACAGGCAACCCTGAACTGAGACAACAGGTGGTGGTGTTCACCGCTTTAATGCGATCTACTTAGCCTAACGTTACTAACCTAGCTAGCAAACTTCCTACCACTTTGCGTTTTCTGCGATACCGTTATTCTACTACTTGTATGTATACGTTAATTATAATATTACACGTGTGACATGAATTAATTGGTAGTCGTACCGTCCCTCAGCTATCCATTCCAACTAAACCAAGCCTGCTTTATGTGTATGCGAGGGGGTGTGCGCCGTAAAATTATTTTCAGTGAAGCGTAGTCCCTCCCATTTTGACTGCTGTATGGAATCAAAAGAGGGTCAAACAGATTTAAGCTTGGAATCCGATGTACGAATATCATAATCGTAAAGGTTATGGATAAAAAAAGGCACAGACTATTTGAACGGCACAAAATGTTTGTAGTCTGTGTGGTTACCAACCACTGATCTCAAAAAGAAACCAACACATATTCTCAAAATATGTTTTTTTTTTGCATTTCCTGAAGATAATACCAGTGCGTAATAATAGACAAAAAGTGAGAGGAGAGAGAGGTGTGTGATTGACTGACTGATAGATTGAGGGAAGGGCAATTATATTAAAGAGAGTGAGACAGTACCGTGTTTTGATATAAACAAACACAGGGAGACACAAATAAATAAATCAAAATAGATTAATAGTGATTAATTGAGAGATAAAGACATAAGACAAAACAATTAAGTGACAGAATGGAGAGAGAGAGAGAGAGAGAGAGAGAGAGAAGGAAAGACAGAAAAAGATACAAATAAATTAAACAGAGTTAGATAGAAAGATAGAAATAAAGAAACATCTGGACCATGATGGAACGATATCAATACTTTTATAGAGTTTTATCAAGCTTTAATTGTTATAAATATTTATGATACAATGAGGGCATGTTACTGGAACTTAATTGTTGGTCTTCAAGCATTTACACAGCCATTTACTCTCTCTCTCACTCTTCGTCGAGAGAAGTGGCAAAACAGGGATGTTAAAACCCTGTAGTGAGTCATCATGCAAATGGTGGACTTACTTTGTTTTGTGTTTAACAACACTTATAATCAGCCATAAGGCATATAATTATATTGATAGAGTGATAGTGATGCCGCGATAGTGTGATGGAGTGATGGTGATAGGGTGATGGTGAGTGAAAAAAAGAAACCTAAGAGATGGGGAAGTTAGATATTAAAGAGAAAAATAAGGATGTAGTAAATAAATAGATACCGGTAGATAGATAGATAGATAGATAAATAGATAGATAGGAGATAGATAGCTAGATAGACAGGTGGATAGATAGACAGTTGACTATTTAAATTGAAAAGACTGAGTGTTCAATCTTTCTATGAATTAACAAATAAAAAAAATAGAAATGAACACCGCACAAGCAGCCGTATTGAAACTGGGTTTATGTTGAATTGTGTTGAATTCAAGAGCTGAGCGACAATGCGGATGATGAAAAGTGTGTAAGTGATTTTGTTTAATGACTAATTATCACCTGTAACTTGTCGATAAGTCTGCAGCTGTCAAACTTTACCAAAACTCCCTATGAAATTTTTGCAAGTAAGACTGACATCCTGCTCTCATCTATCTCCAGTTCCGTTTACTCACTTTCCCTCTGCTGTACAGTCCCTCTTCATCACTCAAACAAATGAAGCCAATCATTCCACTTCCTCTTAATCCTCCCCTAACCAAACCATCTGTTTTCTTTTTTTAAATCTATTTATCTTTATGTCCTCATCACCTTCCCAGTCTCACACTGAATAGTACCTCTCTCTTTCTCTCAAATGTAGTTCTTATTTCCTCTCTGTCATAATCCGGCCCTTGAGGGAGGATGCTTTGCATAGGTATCAGAATTTGCTCAGATCAAAAGGTCAACATGCAGAGAAGTTGGAACTATTTTCCTGGAGGGATAGCTGTAAATGTATGTCTAAAATACATGCTTTTATATGAAATGTCAAAATGTCTGCCTGGCATTATGTGGTATTACAGTGTTAAGAGAGTTTGTCAGTATTGACACCATCGCAGTTTTGCCAAGCACAATGAAAAGAATGTGTTGCTGCACTAAAAAAAAGTTTGATTTGGTTTAATGACAGCAACTCTGGCCAGGCTAATCTCTAACTAAAGTACAGTAGTGTATAATGTCTGGCATAGCAGATAGATAGATGGATACTGTATTCCTCCAGAGGGGAATTTTAAGACATATATACAACTAATACAACGCACAGACACACATACACATAGGGAGAACATGTTCAAAAGGAGTGGGGTGGTAACAGATGCTGATACATGACGATAGCCTACTTAATGATAAATGGATAACTTCAGTGGACTCTACAAAGGTGAAATGGTTTATCATTAAGCTTGGCTGTGTTTGGTCGGTCACTGGCAACGTCTGGATAGCAAGCTAGTTAGGCCTACAGCTATGTTTGTTGTTGAACATATGCACAGTTATTTTATTGATGAATCTGTATTTAGCCAACATTGTTAGAGTGGTCAGGACTTCATGTTTGGATGTTTGAACGTGCACAGGTGTTAATGTATAACTCTTTGTGAGATTTTATAATCAATAATACATTCACAATATTATTATTGTAAATGGACTCGAACCCGGACCCTCGCTTGCTAAAAATTAAACATTCCCTGGGCTTTGCATTCGACACTAGCACAACATAGACAGTGTCTTTCACTGCATACTTCTGTATCTGGGTTGGTAAGGTTTAGGCATGAGATGTGAAATTGGTAAGGGTACGAATATCATAGTTGCTTTTCGTCAAGGGTTGCAATATCATCGCGACTCAATGAGAAGAATGCATAGGTAAGGCACCGGTCACAAAATGTTTTCAGTGGGCTGCCAATTCTCTCGTCTGACCACTGCAATCCACTTATGTCTTTCTGGCTCTGCCGGGAATCTATTAAACGTTTAACCAGGTTTATCACCTCTCTGATTATGACATCCGACAGCACAACACGTTTAGACATATTTAACTGAATTCTGGTTTAAAGACGTTGCTCCTTAATTCGGAAAGGCCGCGAGTTCGATATAAACAAAAGACATGTGACCTCTGACGTCAGCTAAAAGAGGAATACAAAATGTCATGTTTTGATGTGGGTAGGCTATATGTGATGCACATACATATAGAGGAGGAAAACGCGAACGCTTTGAGGAATTTTACATTTATGTAAGTTTGAGAGCATGAGAAGTTGCATATTCCTGCATTGCAGTCAGACTTTTTGGGGGTCCTACAAATACAAATGCATGTATCACCGGATACAAAGAATCAAGATGCTTAGGCCTTCACGGGAATACAATGAAGACATTTTTTATTTTATTTGGAAATACACACATATACACAGTGTACCATTAAAATAAGCGTCACGAAACATTTGACCAATCAGGTGCATCGAAACAGGTTACTGAGAATTTTGCTATTTACTCGTCCAATGACACTCGAGCTTCGTTTCTTTCTTTCTCCCCTGAATTTACAATAAGTTTTTATGATTGATCTGTGTGCTCATGTCATGTTGCGACAAGCACGTTTCCTAAGTAATCTAACAGTTCACTGACCCGAAATCTGATAAACATCTTTCGAAACGGAGTAACATCTCGGTAAGTCAATTCTTCCGTTACTTATTTAATTCCATCGGATCAAATTGCTACATTTGAAGTAACGTTGCATACAGATAAGATCCAATGTCGCATTAACCTGCATATATGCTTGCCAGACGGTCGATGGTGATTAAGCGTGAAAGTGTTTTAAAATATCGACAACATAGTCGAGATTCTGTTGTTCAGAACATTGCACAGTTGCAGAGACACCAGACAGCTTTCACATTTATAAATGCCACCTATGTTTAGCTAACTAGCTAGCCAGACAGTAACCTATCACCTTGTTTGCTGATGCGGTTTTTGCTTTCGGCTGCACACCATTTTAATCACTCGACAGTATCAGGTCGAATGACCTCACAACAAGCAATAATGTAATTCCGTTAATAACTATTCGCTATTTTCAAAGCACCTCTCGTTTTAAACGAGAATGCGGTTTGTTTAAAAACCACGTCCATGCCATTTTATCTAACGTCTGAAAGATAGATCACTGGCTTGCTCAGGAGTTCATCTTAATTGACTGCCTCATATCGAACACAATTAAATTAATAGGTTGGTTTCAGACCCTTTTTTTTTAACCAAAATTGTCTATTTATGGTCTTTGCGTAACAGACGCTGGGCCTTTTATATAATTGCGAAATTCAATGTTGATTTTGCTGTAGGGCCTAATAGTAGGAACATTTCACTTTGATTCCTTTACATCGTTTCCCTGATTAACTGGTTATTGGTCATGTCATGGGAGCCACAACCCTCTCGCTGTAGTCATTTTTCTTAATCAAAGAGAAGGGTATCAGATTCTAATCTTAGATTCTCATATGTGAGACACGTAGAAAAACAGCTACATTTTATGGAGCAGCAGACAAAATACACTGGTCTAAGTTGGTCAAGAAAACGACATGATGTGTTTGAGGTGTCTACTGGCGTTTGCCCATGACTTTTATAGTCTAGCTCAAGCAGCACCTCAAAATCATTATTTATCATATTTACTTTTTTTGCAGGCGCCATGGAGCTGACACAACAAATCTGGGTCACCACAGTAAGAGAAGGTTTCTCAGTCAGCCCTCCCTGTATACCCCCTGTCTGAACCCAGAGGAGAAGAGGTCTTTTACCTCTTTGTGCTCATTTTTGGAACCCTTTCCCCCACCTCCGTCCATCCTACATACCTTTACCTTGCATTCCTCTCCCGACCTTTAACATCTTACCTCCTGCATTCCTGTTCAATTGTCTTCCATTCTCATTGTGTTCTTTTGACTTGTTCCTTCTCTTGTCTTCACATTTCTGTTCTTCTCTTTTTTCCTCTCTTCTCCTTCTCTTCTTGTGTCTGAACTTTTCTCTTTTCTACTCCTCTTCACATTTAATCTCTGTCTCGATCCATAGTGTAACTTTCCCACAAAACATCTGCATCCTCTTCTCTGTCCATCACTAATTTATGATGAGGAAACCACAAAACATTCTGCTGCTGGCCTGTGTGGTAATCAGCTCTTTGACCGTATTCTACCTGGGCCTCAGCACCATGGAATGCCCAAGTCGTGGCCGTTGGCACGGCAGCCACGGCAGGCGCTACTCCTGGACCTCCCTGGACCCGGGCCAGAACCTGAGCGGCCAACAGATCCCGCTGGAGTACAACGAGAACACGCCGCTTATCTTCGTTGGCGGTGTCCCGAGGAGCGGCACCACACTGATGCGTGCCATGCTGGACGCCCACCCGATGGTGCGCTGCGGTGAGGAGACACGCGTCATCCCACGCCTGCTTGCCATGCACTCCACCTGGAGCCGGTCGGCTCGCGAGCGCATGCGGCTGGACGAGGCCGGCGTCACCGATGAGGTACTGGACTCGGCCATCCGCGCCTTCCTGCTTGAGGTGATTGTAGGCCACGGTGAGCCGGCGCCGCGACTGTGCAACAAGGACCCCTTCACCCTGAAATCGCTCTCCTACCTGAGCCACCTGTTCCCGCGCGCCAAGTTCGTGCTGATGCTGCGCGATGGCCGTGCCACAGTGCACTCCATGATCTCGCGCCGCGTCACCATCACAGGCTTTGACCTGAGCAGTTACCGCGACTGCCTGGTGAAGTGGAGCCGGGCGGCAGAGAGTATGTATGAGCAGTGCCGCGAGGCCGGCGAGGAGAGGTGCATGTTGCTGCGCTACGAGCAGCTGGTCCTGCAACCGCAGCAGGCCATGCAGAGGCTGCTCCACTTCCTCGACCTGCCCTGGGACATGGCCGTGCTCCACCACGAGCAGCTCATTGGGAAAGCCGGCGGCGTGTCACTGTCTAAGTAAGTACAGCTGAGAGGAGAGTGGACTACAGCATTGTTACTCTCCACATAAAACCAAAAGGCAGTGTGTAATGTTGGTAAATCATTTTTATCTTGTTTGTAACTGTCACAAGGTTTTCTTCGCCTCCAGTTTCTACCTCCTGTTGTATTTGGGCTTCCTCGTCAGATTTCTGATGATGGCCTCATAGCTGTTATCTTTTGCAGTCAGTCTGTTGACTAATACATTTAGTTGATTTGGTCAATGTCCTAGCACATTCACATAAATTAGCTCTTCTTGTCAACCTTTTATAGAATGCAACTTGTCAAATTATTATGTTTGTGAGACTGGTACTGTTACTTTGAAAAAATAGATGAATTCTGTTTACTCTAAACTGCTGTGACATTCAGCATTACACCTTTCTGGAGACAGTGTGTCCACCCCTTTTCTCAGACCATTTCTTTCACTCATACACTTACTTGGTAGAATTCCATACAAATATGTATTATAACAGTAAGGTGTAAAATATGTGATGCCTTGCGAGTCAGGTGATGGTTACAGTTGAGCAGAAACTCCCTCAATTTTTTCAGGGGTTTGCTTGGCAAAGTTTTCTGAAAATCCAGTTTAGATACACTTCCAGTACTATATTTGAATGCTCAGTATCTTTAATATAGTACAGATGAACAATACATTAGAAACACATTCAACTTTGGTAATTTAGTTAATTGCTCCTTTGATTAAGCAAGGTTGGGTTGCTTTTTAATATATATATATAAATTTGTAATCATTGGCTGAAAGTGGGTCACTTAAAAACACTGCACTTAGCAATAGGAAACATTATTGTTCCATGAAGGAAGGTTTTTTTGGATATTTTTTAAGAGACAGGATAAAGGTAGATACAAGACTTGTAAACAGAATACAATTAGATTTAAACATCGACTTATCATCCAACAATCTGCAGAGTACAACAGTAGATGTTTGAGGATGCTGTTGTCCTTTAGTTAGGTGAATTATTGCATCCTTCTTTCAGCAGGATTAAGTTATAAAGCAGCCTCTCACACAGTCTCTGCTGGCATAAAACATCGAACTTGTTTTGCATTTGGGTTTGTCTTCTTTAACTTTTTTCTTACTATTCTCCTGAATATTATTTTCTTAATATTTAAACAAAAATGTGTATTAATGGGGTGCAGCTACAGACTCCACAACAGCATAATCAAACAAACAAAAAAGGAAAGGAAAGACATTGAAACATGTAAGATCGAAGATGTAGGGAAGAGGGAAACACAAATGCAATTACTTTTTTTTTGCCTGAGTGGTGTCACATTTGTAGAAATTAAGACTTGCTGGTGGAGGTAGAGTCCCTGCCAATCTTCTTATGAGTACTGCATGACTGTGGACAGATAGAGTAAATATAATTGAGCCTTTCCTTTCACTACTGCAGTGATTCACTACCATCTGGTTTGCTTAATGAGGCCACTTGGCTGTTTTCCAGGACAGAGCGCTCCACAGACCAAGTGATGAATCCGGTCAACACGGAGGCCTTGGTGAAGTGGGTTGGCAAGATCCCGGTCGATGTGTTGAAGGATATGGTGGACATCGCGCCCATGCTGAGCAGACTCGGCTACGACCCTCAAGCCAACCCCCCTGATTACACCAAACTACAGGAGCCCTCACATGGGAACAGTACTCTACTGGTGAGGGACAGTGTGGCGTCACATCTTAAAAGAGTTCTGAAAATATGACGCAAGGTGAACACACAGGCTATAGTCCACACGCAGTCAACCAAGATGTCATAACGATAACGGTTATGTTATAGGCCAGATGTGTTTGTGTGTGCCAGTGTGTGTGTGTGCCAGTGTGTGTGTGTGTGTTTGTGTTTGTGTTTGTTCTAAAAACTCTGGGCTTGTGTCCTGGAAGAGGATTACTTGCCTGTGTCCTTAGAAAGAGATTTAATCATGTTCTTAATGGCGAATCGCAACTGAAATACTAATTCATCTGATGGCTGGGGTTTATCTACATCTCGATCACTAACCCAGAATTTTAAGTCTTGAAGAGAGTCAAGTAAAGCTGCTGTTTGTTTCTCTTCTACTTTTTTAGTTGCACAGAACTGTAGAAGGTCCTGATCCCAGGTAGGACTGATGCACAGCTGATAATCATGATGATAACCAGTATTGGTATGTATATTAGCCTTTGATTTGGCCCTTTACACCAACAATTTCTAGATTTTTGTCAAAGTGTTAATTCCTATATACAGTATATCTAATGTACACATACTTGCATATAGTACTCCACCATTAATTTCCAGTTGAAATATCAGTCTGTAACAGTTGTGTTACTTGTCATTTTTTTATAGACCTGCAGTTCTGTCCAGGGACCCTTATCCCCTAGTTGGTTTCTGCCCTGTCATGGCTATTCATTGGATGCCAATGTTTTTTTTGGAGAGGACACCAGCTGCATATTTACATTTGTTGAGGATATGATTTTCAACATAGCCAGCATTCATAAATGACGTAAAGAAATGTTGTCATAAGCACAGGTGATACAATAAGCTTGGTGTGGTGATGTCATTCAAATATGTACATTTCCATATAAGGATGTTCGTGGAACCTCAAGTGCAAGATGTGCCAAATTTCTGAGAGCATAAATATTTTCATGCTGTTTGTCTTCAATTTAACTTTTGTGATAAAATACATCTATATTCATTACCAATACAAATAGTACATCATGTCAGACTTCATAGTGTGTTGTTCTTTGTGTTTCTGTGGAGCAGACAATGATGTGATCTCAGAGATAATTTATTAAAAAGAGATTTATTTTTCTAATGTGTTCTAATGTCTTTTTGTTCACTCTGTTTTGCAGTTTAATAACTGTAGTTTTAAATCTGCAAAGACCCCTGGTGACACACTTATAGAGGATAAGTGATACAGTCTGTGTCAGACATATTAAAAGCTGTTGCCAAACTGGACATCATGTGTAGGTCTCCACCAACAGGGAGTACTTTGTTAGCCTACTATATATGAGCGTATGAGCCACTAACATATGAAACTGATGAGAGTTAAAGAGATGATATAACAACTTACCACTTTTTGAAGCATATATTTTATAAGTAACTAGTACTGGTGGTATTATCTTGAAATTAGTTTTCATGAAAGGCCAATATGCTCATATGATGAGGTACAGATAAACACCTGTTGTTCCAACTAGCCACCTAGACAATGCCATATGCTGTTCTGTGGGTACAGTCGGACTTCCCCCTGAAAAATAGTGCAGATCCTGATCTGTTGCATGTTAACAGCGACTAAGGGACAGGGAAAAGGTCCCTGCTTTCAGATTCCTGGGTACAGACACCACAAAACATCCCTTTTGGTCCACATTCAAACGCAGTGACTCAACTTCCTGAGCCTCTTCAGAAAACCAACTGAAAGGAGATGCTGCTGATGTCTTTCTATTGCTGGTTCATCAGGAGTGTGCGGACGCATGCATCACTACATGGTGGGGCAGCTGCTCAGCAGCAGACAGGAGAACCCTTCGGAGGGTCATCAACATCACCCAGAAAATTAATCAGCTGCTCACTGCCCTCTTTGGAATACTTGTTCAGCTCTCGCTGCCTTAGTAGAGCAGCAAAACACACTGGGGGACCCAATCCCAACTTGGACATTGGGCAGACGCTTCAGGTCCAGGTCAGACAGACTAGAACAAGAGCCATACGATAACTTTACCTGTGTGACTATCTGCACTAGTACAATACTTAGCCTACAGTTAATTATACACACTGATGTTTATATTCTAACTGTGTGTTGACATGCCCACTTTATGCATGTCTTTTTTGTGCTTTGCCTTTACTATGTATTTGTTTTATTTAAATAAACCGCTTTTTTTGTAAACTCTGTGGTCTGTCTGAAACGTATGTTGCGGCTCACGACTCGAGCCGGGTCGTTAGAGAACCTTTTGTATATTCCTCACTGCACTACCTACACAGGGGCACTGCCACTCAACATAATTCGCAGTATCCTCGAGTGCAATATCCGCAGTATCCTCAAGTGCAATATCCTCAAGTGCTATATCTCAGCTGCTTTCTTATAGTTCCTTAGCCTATTGCTTTATATCTATATACATATCTGTCTAAAATACTAATGAACAGCATTTACACCAATTCGCCATTTCTGTTCACGCACACGGTAGGCTATAGGCCTAATGTTCCCAAAACTACATGTTTATATCAGATATACAGAATACACACTCTTTATTATTTGTATCATGTATTGTGTTCTTTATAATTCATACATCGATAGCACAGAAGCTTGTGTTAAAATCATGTCCTATTGGCCTTAGAATATCTGACTGGACGTAAAAGGACAAGCAGGATTTATACAAGTGACACAAAACTCCCTGTAATCTCACAATCACGTCCTAACACACATAATTGTAACACAAAAATTCAAACTAAAAATTACCACCGGATGACCCCGACGTGATTTGAACACGCAACCTTCTGATCTGGAGTCAGACGCGCTACCGTTGCGCCACGAGGTCCACTAGCGGTTGATCAACCATTCACATTCAAGATTTTAGAATGTTTCGAAACTATTTAGTTGGCAAAATGCTCTACTCGCCCACCACATTTTGGAAAGTGATAAGACAAAGGAAGCAGGGTAAAATTAAACATTATTTAAAGGTTCATGTTGTTAGGCCTACAGATCAGTTGTATCCTATAGCCCAATTCATTTCGCCTAAGCTAATATCGGACGATGCCTGTAGAAGATACGTTAGAGCCTAAGTGAGTTGGCATGGGACGTGGACTTCTAGGATAACGTCCATTGTAAACGATAGGCCTACTGCTGTGTTACAATTTCTTTTCATCGCAGAAGTTAAAAGTTAAAAAAAAAAAAACTTCCAACGCTATCTTTTTGTCCCTTTTCTAGCTTAATTAAATACAATTTTAAAAACCGTATGTAGATTGTGTGTTTTCTTTTCCATCCCATTATTTTGCCTCCCGCGTGTTCTTTTTCCATCTGAATAGAAATTCTATGAACAAAATATCCTCTCGTGTTTTGTGCTGATGCCCCAGGTGGGTGTAATAGCTTTGTGCATCATAGGGCCTGTCTAAGCCACAAGACCAGCAGTAGAACTAGGCTACTTGGTTATCACAACGACCACTTCGTTTGTTTTCACAATTAGCAAGTAGGCTATTTTAGGCCTACCGCATCATATTTCACAAACTGTAGGCTAAATGGGGTGTTTTACTTTTGAGCAGGTCCATTCAGCACGCGGAACTATTTCTTCAATGTAGAAGAGCTCTGCATGTGGCTGGCGGTCCTTTCCAAGACGAGCTTTTGGTGACCTCCTCGAGACTTGCACTCGTCTACAATCGGGCCAAATACGGGGCGAGCTAGAGGTGCCACTCTCATATGTCATATCACACAAACACACACACACTCTCTGGAAATGACAAAGAGAAAGAGAGAGAGGCGGAGATAAAGTAGTCTAATACATAAAAATAGGCCTATTATTGATTAGGTCAATGTATAATTGTTTCAATTATTTCGCTTTTAGTTGTCTCGCAAACATTTTTGATGTTGCAAAATCTGAAGAAAAACCAATAGGCTAGAGGAAGAGGTGATGATATACCCGACTGATCTTTTGAAATAACTGCAGAGTTTACAAAACCCCGAATTGGTCAGATAGGACTACTCTCGGTGCATTGACAACTCAACTTTCATGACAGGTATGTTAAAAGTAGCCTATGGTAAATTGCCCTGTGACTGACAAAACTGTTGATGTGGACTTCATATTAGTCTGTAAACGTATCTAACTATTTCCAATTCAAATGTCGCAGGCTGTGTCTTGTTTGATGTAAGATAAGAGTATGCAAATAAATGAAAATTTAACTCTTACTGTACAGGCAAAACTACTCGAATGCTGTAGTCCACATGACTCTTTTCCTGCATGGACTTGTTAGAGAACAGTTCAGAGAACAACCGGCGTTATGGTGATTTTCTGATCACCATAGCTGAAGTTTAATCAGTTAACCACTATTTTTAATATATTATTGGATAGTAAGGCAACTTCATGCCAATAAAATGAAGGTACATGAATACAATTCTCAGGTTTAACTTCACTGCACAGGGATTCCGATGGAAGGCTTTCATGTTACCGTAAGAACATCAGCTCTACCAGTTGCTGGTACCTACAGCATTTTGCATGTTTCCTTGATCAGCACCCAAGGCAAGATTGTATCCGCTGTCCTAGACCACGCAGAAAGCCACCTGTTACCTGGTTCGGTAAGGAGTTGGAAATACTATACATTACATGTTGCTGGTCAAACGTTCAGACTTCAGTTTAATCTGTGTCTACAGGATACCCCGGAAGCACATCCTAAGCTTTCAAACTTAACTTTACACAGGTATCATGTTTTCTTTCTTTTTTTTTCTTGAAAGGCTTTCACAATCTTAGTTGGAGGAAGTCATGATGTGGAGCAGGTGGCTCTGGTCCGCTTACGCCTGGAGGTCCGGCCTGGATTTCCCGACCTGGACTGGCATTGTCAGTGTGTTGAGGTAAATCATGGTCCTCGAGTTCAAGTCTTCCCCTGCCACAGGTGGCTGCAGGCGGCTGATGGTGATGTTGAACTCCGCAGTGAGGATGGTAAGCACTGAGCTATGGAGTTCTGAATGCCTTCCTGTGTATGCTTAGTAATATGATCGCGGTGGCTTATGTCAGGATTGAAAAATATAATAATACAGAATCATTGACCCTGATAGAGAGTTGTCTGTAGACATTTGCCATTTTATTATACGGCCCCTCATATTGTTGTAAAAAGTAGGCTACCAATGTATTGAATCGGCTATCCCAACGTTTGTATCCACTGCCAAAAAATTAATGACAGATGTAATTGGCAAAGGTTTTGTGCTTCTAATTCACATCTTTCATAACATTCCGCAACTTGTCTGTTCACGTAACGGAAATTCTGTGTAACCAGCTAATTTCTAAATGGGCATTGTGTAACTTGAAGTCAGCAAGTAGGCTAATACGTTGCCAGTTCCACGCAACAGATGCATCTTTAAAGTTCTATTTGTGAAGAACAATTTATTTTCTCAGTGAATCCACAACATTGCAAAAAAATCACTTAAAATTAAATATTTAGAATTTTGATTCCTTTACCCTAAAAGCTGTTTTATGTGTATTACCAAATCTCACTTCAGGATCTTGAATAAAACAGACTGTATGAAATAACACATTGCTTTCCAGAGTAACAACCAGTCACTCAAAGCAGGCTTTTGTCTTTTTTACTTAAAACTTCCTCATCCTGTACTACTGCTTTTCAGTTTGTCTGGTTCATAGGGAAAAAGTAAATGTCCTTAAGGAGCACAGGAGACGAGAGCTGAGCACGAAACAGCAGCACATTAGGTATGATTCACAGTCACTGTTCTGGGCTTTTTTTCATTACGTGAACAGTTTCCCAAAAGCCTCATAATGTGATACTCATCACAACTAACTAGGAGACCCAATCAAAAAATCTCTCTCTCTGTCACTTAACACTAATCAAAGCAGTGCAAAGTGTGTCAGATGAGTCTGTACATTTTTGTGTTTTGTCAGTGTAATAAGTTGCTGCAGCAAAAAAAAAAAAAATACAAATCATTGTACACACATCATTTCTGGTGTTGTTAGCTCCAAGTTTACATGTGTTTCATCGGGTTATTTTTTCAGGTACAAATACATTTATTTTATTCAATTGATTGACTTTTTGTGTTAGCCTGCTCAGTTTGATGCAGTTTAACTTGGAGTGTTTACCATAACATCATGACTGGACTTCATTCTAGGTGGCATACTTTTGCAGAAGGAGTACCCCGCTGTGTGGATATGCAGACTCTGAAACCCCTAGGACCAAACCTGAGTTCCACACGTCAGAGGTGGGTGCCTCGGTGAAAGATCCTCCACCGTGCTTTTACTTCACTCACTTATACTTCATTCATCACTTATACAGGGTGCTCACGCTGACTGCATTGAACTGGGCCCCATAATTCGCTCCCTGAAAATGATGATGAATGCATGAATGCCTGCAGGAAATGCATGATGAACGCATGAATGCCTGCATGACTGTCAGTGCTGGTTAATGATAGCTAAATGTGTGATGATAAAAAGATAAATGCTCCAGTTTCACTTCCTCTATGATGCAGCTATTAGTGTGATGAAAAAGTGATAACAAAGCAGGGTCTAGCAGGGGCATCCCATGGCATAGTCAACATAGGTGGTCACCTACGGCGCAAAATGTCAGCCGCAAACGAGTCATTATTTTAATTAAATTTTAATTTATTTGCAATTGCGCCTTCTAACGACAGCTGCTGAGCTGTAGACCAATGATATGCGTAGCCTCCGTGATGGGCATGCACAACACCCCCTCGGAGGACATTTTGAAGCCTAGCAAATGACAGGATGTTTGCACGCAGCCAAGGCTATACTGTCTGTTGCAGCCTAATAAGGTAACATTACCTGTTTGTGAAAAACGGTTACGATGTATTTACTGACTGAAGATATGACTGCATCCAATATACTGCAGCAAACAAGTTTAAAACAAGACACACACATGCTGTACATGCTCGTGTTGAGCAGCATGCATCAGTAATGACTAGTTGGGATCAGTTCCATGAAACCATGCGTTTACAAACATAACCAAACCATGGTTATGATTGGAGTGATTGGTATGATACCTCAGCTAACTATGGATGGGCTTAATTTGATGAGCACTGACCACACAAAGTGACCATGAGTCTTGAACAGGCCCTGGTGGTACTGCTTGTAAGCATCAAAGCAGTTGACAGGGGGCTTTTCAATGTGTAAATGAGGAGACTGCATTTAAAATGGGGAATATGGATCATTCACTCTTTACTCACCTGTCACGACATTAGCCCTTGTCACTATGTGCAACAATGTTTTTGAACTTGCCATCAACATTTAGGCTGCACAGTAAATGTCTTCTCATTACTCAATTGACTGTCACCACACAACATGACACTACATCTGTAAAGGCTATGCAAGGCAAAAGGCTTCCAGCAAACCATGCACATTACGCATGCTTTTTTCTGTAGAATGTGTATGTTGTTTGGAAAAGGCCATTTCATTACAGTTTTCATGCAGTTTTCATGCAGATCAGTCATTATGTCTTAATCTTTGCTTACATCACATGCTATTATACAGGGTGCTAAACAAACAAGACAGGTCACATGTGTGCCATTTCTTGAGTGTCTTGTGACCTTGTAATCAGTATATTTAATCAATCAATACTATATTGATAAAACACAAGTAATTATCCCCCCCCCCCCCTCCTCTCCCCCAAAAAAGAATCAAGGTGGTAATTTAATTAAATTGATGTTGTCTTTGTAGTCAAGTGTATAATACAATATGAATTATCATCACCTGTCTCTCTGTCTGTGTCCCTATGTCAGTCCAGGCACTAATATGCACTATCTAAGGGGGTTTACGGAACGGAAAGAGCCATGGGCAAGCTTCAAACAGATAGAACAGTTTTTCATGCAGAATGGAAGTGGAAATTCGGTTGCCAGTAAGTTTATTTCAGCATTAAGTATTAGTGTTTCCATTGACAACATCAATCTCTCATCCCCCCTTTCTCACTTTTTATCTTTCCTTCTGTCTGTCTGTCTGTCTGTCTGTCTGTCTGTCTGTCTGTCTGTCTGTCTGTCTGTCTGTCTGTCTATCTGTTTGTCTGTCTGTCTGTCTGTTTGTCTGTCTGTCGGTTTCTCTCTCTGTTCTAGTGTATGTTTGGTCCCACTGGAGAGAAGATGCCTTCTTTGGATATCAATGCCTGAATGGCTGTAATCCCCTTCTGGTCCGTCGGATCCACAGCATCCCCTGCAACCTGTCAGTCACCCCAGAGTTAGTTCAGCCTTTCCTCCCTGAGGGATCTTCTCTGGAGCTGGAGCTGGAGGTCTGTCTCTACTTTAGCACTTTAGTTTAGTGGGTTGCCACCTCGTGTGCAATGATACTTTTTCACACGTTTTCTTGGTCTGTGTATGTTTTATTCTTGGCTACAGAGAGGGAAAGTGTTTCTGCTGGATTATGAAGTTCTGGAAGGTGTGCCACCGAATGTCATCAATGGGAAACAGCAGCAGTTTGCCGCTCCTCTTTGTCTTCTGCATGCTTCTGCAGATGGAAATCTAAAACCCATTGCAATTCAGGTCTGCTCAGTATTTGTGCAACCAGATGATATTATGTTTTGTTAATGTTTATGTTATATTTCTGTACATGTATACATCCATCCTGTTTATTTTTGTTCATATGGTTTTCCTTTGTATTTATCTTGAGTTTCTGAGACTAAGACTAACTTCTATCTCTAATAAGTATAACAGGATTTTGATGTTCGAGTCAGTTACTCATTGCTCATTGTACCCCATAGCTCCAACAGAAGCCAAGCTCAGAAAACCCAGTGTTCCTACCATCTGACCCTCAACCAGATTGGTTGCTGGCCAAAATGTGGACTCGCTGCGCCGACTTCCAATGTCACCAGCTCATTTCCCATTTCCTTCGCACTCATCTACTGGGAGAGGTGTGCTGTGTCGCCACCCTGAGGCAGCTACCAGAAGTGCATCCTCTTCATATGGTAGGCCCAGAGGAAGGTTACTCTCGAACATTATCCTCACATGACCTGAAATGGGACTGAAAATCGTGACAAACTGATCTCTATGCAAAGAGGGAGAACATAACTGATACCATTTTCAGCTCCATTTCAAGATCACAATCATATCTCCCTTTGATTTCCAGATAAAAAAGGCCTTTTTGCCTTGCATGGCCTTTGTAGATTGGTATGTCCTGGGTTTGCAGTCTCATTATACTATGTGATGAAGAGGTAGATACAGTATATGTGTACATTGTCATAACAGTGCTGGTATTGGTGAACCAATCGTTGCCTGTGGAGATTTAAGTAAGTACACTTACGTATGTTGTTATTCTCACGAAGAAAAGGTCACACTTCAAGTACAATGGTTGCTGTGGTAAAGCGCTTGCGTACGTTTTATAGTAAAATGGCGTAATGCCCTTCAACATGTAAGCTGGGTAATAACACATGTTTATTTTTCTATGCTTCTGTACATGGTCTCCTTCCCAGCTTCTGATGCCACACGTTAGGAGTTGTCTCCAAATCAACATTCAAGCCCGGGCCTCCCTACTGGCCCCTAACGGGGTATTTGATCGGGTATGTGTGTCAGCTTTTCCCCCTGTAAATGTGCATGTGTATATGTGTGTACTATTTACACAAATGCAGGATATTTGTGGGTTTGTATGTTGACAAGTAGTCATGTGCATCTTGGCATCTGAGCAAAATATCACATTGCTTCACACACACACACACACACACACACACACACACACACACACACACACACACACACACACACACACACACACACACACACACACACACTTATAAAGTATGTCCATAGATTTGCATGTCAGTCGGCTAAAGCTGGTTCCTGTCCCTTTCCCAGTCCATAGGTTGTGGCCTGAGCGCAATCCCAGTTCTACTGGCACGTGCCACGGCTAGGCTGCGTTATCACACTCTGTGTGTTCCAGAGGACTTGAAGGCAAGAGGAGTGGAAACTCTGCCCAACTACTACTATGCCCAAGATGCACTGAAATTGTGGAATGCTCTTCACAAGTAAGGAGGGCTCTTCATTGCTAATACGCTGTTATCCCACTCACCATTGACCCCCTTGAAATGAGAGCTTTAGTAATGTATCCTGTCCAGCTTTGGATTCCATCAGTCATTTTACTCTTTAATTCAATATTAAAGTCACAGCTGTGCAACATCTGTATAACCTTGTCATGTAGTTCTCTACTCTTCTCTCTGTAGAGTCAATTAATCTTTGGATCAACTACATCAAATAGCTGAAGAGACATTTGTTTATAACCACTCTCATAGACCACAGGGCAAGTGTGACGGTTGTCCTAGAGGATTGTCTGTTATATACAAATCTTCCTTCAACTTAATAATAATAATAATAATAATAATAATAATAATAATAATAATAATAATAATAATAATACATCACATTTATATAGCGCTTTTCACAGTTCTCAAAGACGCTTAAATCCATAGATGATCCATTCAGACCAACAATTTGGTCTCTGATTAGCATGTGACATTTCTGAGTATTTGTGCCAGAATGAAAGTGGAGTTGAGTGTATTTGCATGCTGTCCAGGTTTGCCACAAGGTGGGTGGATTTATATCACCATAGCAACACTGAGGTCCAAGAGGACAGTGAGTTGCAGAGCTGGATCATGGAAATTTTCACAGAGGGCTTTCTGGGGAATACAGAATCTGGTAAGAAAATAGAATGATATTATACGATGAAAGCCATTATTTTTCACACTCATATATCTTGTCATAAAATCTGCACATTCACATTTTGTGTGTGCGTCAGACAACATTATTACTGTGTGATAAAGTGTGTTCACCTTCTATATCCACAGACTTAGCTCCCTATTTCATATTCTGACTACTGAGTGTTTTTCTACAGGAATTCCACAGTCATTTGAGAGCAAAGAGGAGCTGAGCAAGTTTATCACCATGGTGATCTTCAGCTGCTCAGCCCTGCACGCTGCCGTTAACTTCTCTCAAGTAAGCAGATCTGTTCAGATGACTGCATGATCTCAGTTTGAAGACTCACATCTCAGTTTAGCAACCAGCTGAGAAGTTTATGGTCTAGCCTCAGAGGCATTTGAAAGACAGCTTTTATTAGCTTTGCTAGAGCTGGGTTTTGCTGCTTTATTTAAGGTCTAAAATCTGTTGAAGTGAAAGGAGACAGTTCTGTGTGCAGGAATGTGTAGATTAACACATCTGTATCTTCACAATTCTTGTATAAGGGCAGCTAACATAGGACATCTTAAAAAGCCTTGACCCGGTTCTTTATGTTAAATTGAATAACCACAAACCAGAATTACATTTCTTAAAAGCTTTAACCATCAGCAAATGTTAGAGATACATGATAGAGATATTGTCATTAAGAACTCTCTCTTTCTCTCTTTTGGTAGATATAACTCAGGATAATAGAATATTTCTTCTGTTTTAACAATTTCACAATTTGCAGTTCGACTTCAACCTGTGGATGCCAAACTGTCCGGCCTCCATGTCCAGACCACCTCCTCAGTCTAAAGGCTTAGTAAAGGAGGAGGACCTGGTGTCCTTCCTGCCAGATGTCAACGCCACCTGTAGCGTCCTCACCACCCTCGCCTTGCTCTCAGAGCCTGCTGTCAACTTTGTAAGGAGAAGGAATCGATCTTTTTGATATCATAATCCTGTGAGCTATAAGCTCGTTTTGATATGACTGAGGTTCCAGTGTTACCTGTACAGTTCTCTTTTTTGTGTTCTTTTATTTGTTTTTTATTTGTACACTAGATTAAAAGTACACTGGATTTTAGTTTCCATGCTATCAGAAGTCACTACCTGTGTTGTTATATTTGTCTATGTCTGCCTTTGTGGGGCATAGGTAGATGACTTCTCTCTGCCTCATGTTTTTATACTCACACCGGGGCCAGGTGTGAGTAATTACTGTTAATTAGTTTCACCGCTACAGGCCAACAACCTGCTGCCGCCGTATGGCCAGTACAGGAACTGCAGGCAGGATGCACAGGGCACAGGGGGTCGTAACACTCAACTCAAAACAGTTTTGTTCATATTATTATCTCCGTTTCCCCCAGGTGCCCTTGTGTCAGTACAAGGAGCCTTACTTCAGCAATGACGCCCACTGCAGGCTGGTTGAAGAGGTGCAGAAGGAACTGAGCGCAATAGGGGCTGAAATCTCAGAGAGAAACAGCAAGATGGAGCTTCCCTACAGTTATCTCTCTCCTGATCGCATTGAGAACAGTGTGGCGATCTAAAGCAAGATTAGATAGGAAGATTTTTTTTCTGCACACATAGCTTAGCATCAGAGGGCCCTTACACTTTACAGCTTTCATTCTGCACTTCATGTCAATTAATTCCAATACCTTCCATGTTGTTACTAATCTGTCCTTGCTGAGCAGTGGCAGTCAACCACCTGGCATAAATATTTACTTATGTTGGGATCCTTTATTGAAATTACCTCTCTTTCTAATGGAATGTAGTGTGTTGCCAAACTGCGATATTAGTCACAAGTCATTTTATTAATTTGCATTTCATTGGTCTATGAAAAGAAAACCCTTTAACTTTACAGAAATGGAGATCAGCTTTATGTTAGACTACTGCATATGCCAGTACAGACTGCAGTACTAGAAGAGAAGAACACCAGCAGATGCAGTGATGTTTATTAGAAAGGAGATTTTCTGAAAGTAGTTCATGTAATACAGTAGGTAATATTTAAGATGTTTTTGCAAATGTTTTGTCTCATAGATATAGCCATTAGTAGAAATTTAATTTAGTCATATATGTCATTTATTTACAAAGACACTTGCGTGTACAATAATTAAATACTGGTACATTATTCTTAAGAGCCACAGAAAACGCACTGGCATAATAATATACCATTACCCATGCCTTCATGTTCATATCATTGCTTTGACCATAAACAGCAGAAGAAGAAAAGGAGTTGTTGTTTTCTTGAAGTGAAGAAAGGCAGCACTGTCTCCTAGTAAGCCCAGCAGACTGATTCATCACAGAGCCATCACATGAGTGTTTCTGTTGAGTGTTGTCTCCAACTTCACCCCTGGATCAAGAACACTTTTTTTCAATGGCTAGATTCATTTTGTACACAAATAAAAAGGCTTCATAAAACAAAACAAGCAAATACTGTACGAATGAAGTTAAAAGGAATTCCCTAAAGGAATGTCAAGGTCTCTTCAACTCATGTCATGAGTCTCCTCAGTTCTTGCTTGCTTCTTGCTTCTCTCTCTCTCTCTTCTTATCTCTGTGTCTCCGTAAATGTTTTAGTCGGTCTCCATGTATTCCTCTCAGCTATGGGGCTCCAGCACAAGCACCTTGCACTCTCTTTTGGCGATCTTGTCGAGCGACAGGGCGGCCTTCTCCTGAGGGGGCAGGTACAGGGGCCTTCCTACCGGCGACCCCACAGGAGGGGTGATGGCACGCCGCTCCATGGCACTGCCTGCCCTGAGAGACCACACAGAGACACATGTCAATCAT
Source organism: Sprattus sprattus (assembly GCF_963457725.1). NCBI lineage: Eukaryota > Metazoa > Chordata > Actinopteri > Clupeiformes > Clupeidae > Sprattus > Sprattus sprattus. Next base: position 64,338,142 of record NC_137920.1, read on the forward strand.
ATTATGACAGTCTACCCATACTGTGTATATATCAGTATATGCCATTGTAGCTTATCATGAATGACAGTTAGCAAGGACATAGTTGGAGTATCCAAACCTTCGTCATGCTGTAGTACACTTTGAATAATATCCACAATAAATAAATAATGACTTGGGTCCTGGCCTAAGCAGTTATATTTTAGTCACCCTCTGTGGTATATTATTCACATGGCTCCACTCCACTGCGTTTCGCTTCTTTAAGCTGTACCTCATGATGAGGGAGCGCGAAGGCTGCTGGTGGGAGAAGGACTGTGAGCGGCCCAGGCTGGTCTGGTGACGGTCCAGCAGGTCCCTCATGGCTGGGCTGGAGGGACTGTTCTTCCGGGACAGGGGCCGTGCATCCATTGGGGGGTTTGACACTGGCGCCGTGAACTGCAGCTTCAGCTTCATGTGCTGGCTCAACTGGAATGGCAGAGGGTGGAAATGTATCTATGTAATGTATCTAATATTTCATTTTAAGATTTTCAAAGAGTAACAATGGTTAACCATTAAGTATGACCTCTGTTTTCCTTTCCTCATAAAATATGTAACCCTAAATGATAATCTAGCTTCTTGTTCTCTCACACCACAACCAAAAAACCAACCCATGCAGCAAACCAACAAACTTACTGGACCACAATAAACAAACAATTCTATTGTTTTATAAAGGACCTTTAAAACATCTAGGACCATATTCTGAAGGCAGTAATAGTACTTCCTGGAGCGAGTAAATGGCAGTGCTGGCACCAGGACTACTCTGAAACTCAAGAACAAACCCTAGGGTGACTCAGAAGTGTTGCCCTTTTAACAGTGAAGTCCCTTTAACAGCATCAGTGAAGGTAACATACCGGAGAATTGACTAAAGAAATCCTCTCTGGGAACTCCTGGGCTTATTCATTTGCATGCAAATCAAGCAAAGTATAAGGTATTCTAGTAGTACCTCATAGAGTCCAGCTCTTAGTATCTGGAAGGCCACAGTGAAGGAGAGGGTGCTGCCTTTGCGACACTGGCCAAGGTTACTGAGAGGTGACTGACAGACTACAGGACCAATCACATCTTCACTTTGGCCACGCCCTGGAAAACCGTGAGAAAAAAATAACAGAATGGACATTAGTTTAATGTGTGTTATGGAGGTGCTTGATGGTACCTTATTAGCAGAAGAATGAGACGAAGGAAACTATAGAGAACTATAAGTTACATAATTTGTTACTCAATACATATATATTATTTTCAAATTGTAAGCAAGATTAGCATTTCTTGCTAACCTCTGTATGACCACAGCAGCCCTTGTTTTTCGCAGAATGTACTTTTATGACTATTTGTCAGAAAACCTGACTGTATTGGTGTTTCGTCACAGGTACCTTACCTTCAGGGGTCCAGACCAGTCGCACAGCCAAAAAGTCTTGTAGGTTGTTGAGTAAGGTGTAGCGGACCCTGAAAAGGTCCTGTGTCTTGACGGTACGGGGGCAGCTGGCGGTCATCACAAAGCGGGGGCAATCCAACCTGATACTGGGCAGCCTGGAAGAACAGAGGAGTTCAGAAGGAAAGACAAGGTAAGAAAGAAGGAACAATATGGAATAAACAGGTTTTTATATTATAATTTGTATTTACACAATTATGATTGTTTTGTGAACCAGGTACAGATGACAAAGGATGCCACTCTGACCTACCTGTAATGTGTATAGATACAGTTGGTGAAAGGCATTTTAGTAGTTGACCACTGGAGCACTGCTATTAGGGGTACCTCAAGACCCTGACAAAAAGAAACACATGCATGTGTCATGAAAAAACTGAGGGCTCCTGTAGTACTCCATGATGCATTTAGCCACAGCTTTAGCACAAGTAACAGGGCATGTTAATGATGTAGAAAAGGATATTAATTAAATGAATTAATACAATTAACTAAAAGTATCTAGGAGCCACACTAAGGTAACTGTAAATCAACAAAAGACTAAAACAGCATTAGTCTAAAAAATTATTACATTTCTTGATCTTGGAAAACATTTAAGTGTCAATGGCTTTACATTGAACATAATCCAGCCTTTACTGCCGCAAGGGAAGCTCCCAAAGTTGCAGGTAGCCGCCTCAGCATACTCCTGGATTATTGGCTACTTGATAGACAGGCAGTAGTTTGTGGGGATTTATGTCTGAACAGGTGGTAAGTAGCACAGGAGCACCGCAGGAGGCTATATGCCTCACACTTCCAATGGTTGGAACTTGAAGTCCTGTCATCTGAAGAAATGTTTGGACGACTGCAGTTGTGTGGTGTGTCGGTGGTGGACAGGTAAACTGGTATGGCGTGGTGTGGGAATAACATACCTCCTGTTAAATGTGGCCAAGTAATAGTTGTGGATTTTAGTAGGACTAGGACTAAGCTGAACACCATTCCATCCTGGGAGAAGAGGTGGAGGTGGTGAAGGGCTAAAGATACATGGGTGTTCACTTTGCCACACTGGACCTGAACTGTAACATTAAGGCCGTCTACAGGAAAGGGACAGAGCAGACTCTACTTCTGGAGGAAGCATAGGTCCTTTAATATGTGAAGCAAGATGTTGCATATCTTTTACCAGCCTGTTGTTGCAAGAGCCATTTCCATTGCAGCCATCTGTTGCACTTGCTCTGTAGTGCCAGTGGCACTAAGAAACTGAACAATCTGATAAACAACAGAACAATCTGGCTTTGTGCTGGGGACTGCTCTGGAGCCTCTAGAGTTGATTGTTGAGAGAAGGATGTTGTACAAACTGCTCAACATAATGGACAAGACGTCACAACGCATACATTACCTACTGGTCAAACAACAGAGTGTTTTCAGGCGAAGGCTCCTTCAACCCTGCTGTAATAAGGGCCACTACAGGAAGTAATTCCAGTCCACCACAATAGAAATGCTATTTATTTGATCTAGTAGTATATTAGTCTGATGGCGGGCCTGCAGATGGCACACATGTAATAAGTTATTTGGAATTAAATGATTAGCATAACCACTGTCACCATTAGGGCACTTTCCAATGAATGAATGACTACTTATTATTAACACCAAGTGGTGCCCATGTTAAATCTGCAGCTCTTCCCCTTACCTCAGTGGAGTCATCCGGGGGCATGTCACTCAGTTGCAGCTGAAACAGGAAGTCATGCTCTTCCAAGGAGCTGAGCATGCTGGGTAGGCGGCAGGTAAGGCTTTCCATTCGACAAAACGATGCCATGGCAACTTCTCCTGATTGGTGGCTGGTAGTAGTAAAGGAAAGTTTTTTTTTACCCAATGTCCATAGACTTAAAGTAACATTAAATGCAACAATTTGCCACTGTTGTATGGTTTTATAAGAATCATCATCTTCAATGTGCTTTCACATGCAACATTGCATGCTACATAACAACATGCTAGTATAATTATAAGCTGCATCAAAGTCCTTGGCTGCACACAGTGTTATATTCCAATTATCATATCAAATATTAGGAGAGGTTGGCTGGGGACAATTGTAACACGCATCACAATCGGTTGCAACCAGCAAGCATAGCTAGCAAGTGAAATAGGCCACTTTTGCAAACAAACCCTTAGTTTGTAAGTGACTCTCACTGGCATTTTGAAAACAAATGCAGTAAAGATTACAATTTACCGAAAAAAGCTATTATTATTAAAAGCTACTATTTTGGCTCGGCTTGGACATGTATTACAGATGGACGAGAGCAAGCACTGTGTTGCCTTGGCAACCTGAGGGGAAGTGAAAGGCAGATAGTTCTTGAAAAAGAAAAAGCAAGGCTAGATTTTTGTCTTGGGGTTGATGTTGGAATTATGGCCAAATACAGAGAGAAATGGAAAGAAATAATTCTGGCCTTATGTGCCTAAAGGGATGGAAAAAAATAAAGAACCACTATTTTGGTTTGAATAATGCATGATTGTTGCTGTACATTTTATATTACCCCTTCAAACTGGCATGCTACAATTGTCCTGGGCCACTGTTACAGCTGTCCCGACTTGCATTTAGATGAACATTTGCAAAATGTAAGGCACATTTGCTTTCTTTAGTGAAGTAAATAGAGAGACAAAAGATGTATGTTGCATATATGTTAAAATGAAAGGTGTCACTTATGCCGATTTTATGCAACAAAGACAAAAAGTACAAAAAAGCTAAAAAGTATTAAAACTACCTGGTCTCCCCTTTCTAAATAGCAAATATCTCGTCAGCTTAAATTCAGGTGAAACCGTATCAAGAGGCTACAAACCATATCCAATCATGAAACGTGCATATCGTTTAACCCGAACACACACACACAAACTCTTACCAGACATTGTCAACAAGCAAGACTGAACCATCTGGCATCATGGGTAGATATGAGGCATTAAAGTTCGGTAGAATCCTCAGGTCATGGATGTTAACATCATCCTGGGAACACTCATTTAACACTGACCAACAAAAAAAGATGATTGGAATACAAAGATGAAGAGCAAACAGGCGGGGGGGGGGGGGGGTAGTATTTACTGAACATTGATTTGTTACACTGCATCATTGTAACCTTATCTTATCTTGAAGCTAAACTGCATCATTAGAACTACTGAAATTCATGTCTTCGGCAGTACCACAGCTTAGATGTCTCCCCAGGCCGGCCCTTACCTTTCAATACCGTGACGTGTTTCCCAGCAACGGTGATCTGCTTGCATCTCACAGTCGGGGGCGGTAGCACAGTAAGAGTTGTGCTCACTATTTCAAGAAAACAACAGTTATGAATAAATCTCTATTAGCACACTGATTGGTTTCCAAGGAGAGTAAGACAATAAGTGTTTTATCTAAAGGCGTTTAGTGAGTGTGGTTCAACTTTAAAGAGGAACTAAGTGAGCTTGAGTTGATCAGAAAGAAGCATGACCATGCATTTGATTAGAAGCACAGAAGGAGCATTCAAATACCTTTTTGGATTTAATCTTTTTAAGTGTTGCAGTAGATTGGATTTAATTTAATTTCCCTAGTGCATAATAGCAAGCCCAGCACCCAAACATATGTCACAGACAAATTATGCCTTGTTCAATGCGAGTGCCAACACTTGCTCAGTAAATACCTGCATACAGACATCTAGGAGAGGTTAATCAAATCACAGACCATCCCTGTGAGCACTGCTGATTATTTTGGGCCTGACTGTTTTCATGGAGTTATGGCTCTGAGATCTTTGGACTCATAGGCATGTTTTAAACAGATGGACCCACACCCTGAGCTTTAAAGGTATTGAGATCCTGTCGGAAGGTGAGTGCTGGCGCTTGCTGCTGCAGGACTGTGAGGTAGCCATTCTCCTGCACCTCCGCTTTCTCGGCCTCCTGCTTCCAAACAGTCACCATCACCTAATGTGCACAAAGATACAGAGGTACTGTAGCGGTCACTATAGTTACATTAGCTCATAAATGGTGAAATAATCAACATAAACAACTATATATATAAATATTAATATCACACATATATTGTGTGTCACAAAACCACTGAACTCTGACCTTGACCTTGTGTGTGTTGACAGGAAGTTTATCGAGGGAGACAGTCAAGGGAAAGATAACCTCATCACTCAGGACCACTGGCTCATCCAAGGGCGACTGGCAGAAACAAGCAGGGTGATGGGAACAATCAATGAATGCCAAAAATGAGCGTGATGGGTACAGTTAGTGCAAGACGTCAACGAATAGCAGAGAAGAAGACATAAGGGTGAAGAAAGGAGTTGGAGAGGAGGAGGGAAAACAGAGAGGACAATAATAGCGTGAGTAAGTGGACAGGGGAAGACACCAAAAAAAGAGACGCGGGGGAAGATAATTATTTCTGCTCTATTTGCTCACATGCTCACACAGAGAGATATTATATAAACCTTGTACACATAATTTTTCATGAGGCCCAGGAGGAGGACCACTCTATTGTTTCTCTTTAACAGTAAAACTCCATTGTTATGGATGAGATAAACACAACACACATGGCTGCAAAGATTGATGAGCTAGTCTATTATGGTGTAAAGAGGGACAGCATTATCGCTCATAGACTATACTCAAAAGGAGTAAAGACTTGCTATGCTAAATGTAACTGATATTCCATTAGAGAGATATTGTATAAACCAATCTTTATGGTAATATGGATGGACAAAGTGGATAATTTCACTGTGAATGATAAAGTAACAGAGTGTCAACTCCCTACCGGACAGATAAATGCAGGTTATTATTGAATAATTCACTAGAATTTTCTGTAAGAATTCTCGTAAGAGTTTGAACCCATATTACCTTTAATGGGCCCTTGCGGAACTCACGGACACCATTGCCGTTGTTATGAATAAGCAGTGGCTTGCATTCTTTAAAGCCACAACCTATAGCATCTCTTCTTACTGACGGTCTTCCTTCAGTCTCTTCACCCTCCTCCGGACCTTCATTGCCGCTACTATGATGGTCGTGGTCGAGGTAGGCGTAAGAGCGATGTCTGCTTTCCCCTGGACTGACACTCGCCACTGCGCAAAGCGAACTGGCCAGTTCTCTCCATGCACGGCCACTCGCACTCTCGTTTCCGAATTCAAACGCGCTACCGTTCCTTGTGAGTGTGTCGCTCCCCGCATCGCTGCACCTTAAAACCAACAAGAAGCGCACTGTTTCTCCCATGTAAAGATGACTTCGTCTAGGGAGCGTTCGGTACCGTCCAGGGTCTGACAAGTCTGATATGGGAACCGCGGGGAAATACATGAAATATTCGCATTGTGACTCCATCATCTGTACCATTTTGGTGTCTTACACCAACCGTCTTTTGAATGCATCGACCAGCTGCTTACAATGCACTTGTGCCATATACTGCCAGTGGTCTATCGATAAACCAAACACACACATTCATGGCATGGATTTTGGGGGCGGTCTGTAAGGCAGGTTGAAGGAACCGTAGCCTACCACGAAGAGGCATAAGCAATGGAACGTCGAAAGCAAATACGGACTGCTAGCTGTCATTAAGGTGTAAATAGGGCAGAGGAGATGGGTGGTTGAAGATATCAGCAGCTTCAGCCTACAGTGAGAGGGGGAAACCTGTTCTTCAACCCGCGACCAAGAACGGATGCCCTGGATCTGAGGTTACATTGAAAACGATTCATACACTGAAGAGGTTAGACTGAAAAACAGTCAAGGGCTACCCTACATTTGTCATTTGCAGAATCCACTTAAGAATATTTTAAATTATTTTAGCTTGTATAGCTTGTATGTAGGTCAATTTTAAAGTCTTTTTCTTAAACAGGAGATCCATCTGACAAAAATAACATACCATACAACTGTGAGCAAATATGGCACAAAAACAGTTCCTGAGGTACAGAGGCTTGCAAAGGTACTCAACACCCCTGAAAGTCATCATCATTTTGTGTGATTAGGGTGTTGACCTAACCATTCTAAAAAAAAATAACTTTACTTTATTTGAGTCACTGCAGTGGAATTGTCATCATACTGGTAGGTAATCCCTCTCCCAAGCCTCAGTTTTACAACTGACTGCAACAGGGTTTTCTTACTATGTTGTGTAGAATTTATTTATATTCATTCTTCCTTCAGTCCTTAAAAGTTTCCCAGTTCCTGCAGACGAGAAATATCCCCACACCATGTTATCACTGCCATATTTATTGCCTGGGATGGTGTTTCTTGAGGCATTGGCAGTGTTAGATTTATTCTGCATGTAGCGCTTTGAGGATTGGCAGGTCTCACATGCCCATATAAAACACTTTCCCAAATCTTGAGCAACCTCCATGCATGAATTAATGTGGATCCTCTAAAACGATGGCTTTGTTTGCCACTCTTCAAAAGAGTCCAGTTTTATGGATAGCTCTTAAGATTGTGGACTCCTACACCACCACCCCAATTAGAGCCATTGAACTTAGATTTTACTGGGTGATGGCTGGACTGTGGTGGCCCTTCCTTCTCACCATTTGAAATCTTCATTGGATACTTGGTTTCTACAAAGCATCTGGGTGATGTGATGCGAGTTCCACATTATTTGTATGGATCCAATGGTGCTCAACTGCACATCAGAACACGTAGATATATTCTTGGAGTCTTTTCCTCACTTAAGTGTGAGCTTTAAACTAAATGTGTGAATGAAACACATCAATGCTGGTGTTAATATTGACTAAATAAAAATCCAATCAATATTAAATTAAAAAATGTAGTGGTTGAAAATGGCTTAGTACACCACCTACTGTTTAAAATCGTCCAAGGCCAATGCTGGTTGGTACATATCTACATCACAATATTTATAGATTCCCAGTCTATTAAACTCTCCAGCCCTCCCCAGCCCCGCTTTCAGCCCCTTGCCGACTCTTTAGCATTTTTCAAAATGATGCAGTGTGTGGAGTTAGGCTCAGATCTGGAGGTATACATACACTTTAATAATGTGAATCACATTGGGCCTCATACAAGAAACGATATACAAACAGATTTCCTCTTATTTCTGTTCCTTTCCATGATTTGTTTTTTATTTTGTTAGGACCCATTGATTACTGTTTGTTTTCTCATTTTTGCTCTTCTCTGAAAGGATCATTTTAATTTGTCAACCGCACTCTTACCAAGAAAAAAAAAGTCCCGTTTTCAGTCCACACATTGTTTGTCCAACCCCAGGGAACATAAGCTTTCAATTTAAGGAACATAAAAATATGGATGAATACCATATAATCGAATTATCAAGCGACTGTGGTTACGGCCTTCATCTGGTGGGCAGGCAGAGATGGGTGTTATATGATGTTATTGGCCTTTCTTTTATAAATATATCTTCAACCTCAGGTGAAACATTTGATTTACTGAGAGACAGACCAATAGCGTGGTGTTCCTGTAAATGTCTTTAATTGCAGGCTGTTTTCTGGTTTGTAGATTTAAATACATACAGTACATGGAGCAGCTGCTATGTTACACAGGAGTTCAATACACATTGCATGTTATACTGATAAGAGGCAACATTTCAAAACCTTGGTGGTGAATGAACAATCAGACAACATTTTAGCAACAGTGCTTTCATGAGAGCAGGACACTGCTATTTAGTTTTGCGAGCTAGCTGGCTAACCATAACAACAGCTGAAGAGTAATGGACATCTTTTGTGCTAACTGAGTAAACAGGAATGTAATGTGACAACGTTCAAACACCGAACATTTACACATGGTCTTAAACCTTTTCCAGAAATTCAGTGTCATGTGTCATGTGCCATGTCGGAGGTCTAAATTGGATGTGTCATGTTTTCATTTGTATGTGCTACCTTTTAAACTTGTCATCTGTTGCATAGCGTTCTCCACATGAATACAGAGCACACTGTCTACAGCAGTGTATGGCATGCTCAGCTGTAGCCTACAATACATATATAATACATTTAACTGTACATGATGCATGCTACTTCAACAGATGTATTGAGAGGAGTTCTGGAAATGGTTCCTCATAAATCTACTGGCTTATAATGCAAGCATTTACAAAATTCCGGGGATTCTAAGTGCTATTCTGTTGCTATGATTCTACTTAAGGTTCTGCATGTAGAGATCTGTAGCATACATATGTACACATATGTTATTATATTGCCCTTGAGAATAGATTGTAATTCTGATACAATATTCTATTGCAGTGAAGGTTCTATACTTCACTGCCATATGGAACCATTCTGATTCACATAGTTCAGATCATACTGACGGAATTAATTTTTCAAGAATAGCTGGCTGACCACCCACTGTCCCTTAACTAGTTTGGCTGTGTCTCAAGCATGATACTAACCTAAACCAGTGTCCTCTCTCTTTTAGTGATACTAGGCCAATATAACCTTTTTATTCAGAGGAACTTCAGAGGAAAATCAGCAGGCAATGCTGTATTTATTATGGCTGCAGAATTGAAATACTTTTAAGACTGGAAACTGCTACAGCCTCCATAGTACTCCAGGAAGGACCAGAGACATTCTCCTAATTGCTAACTTGCAATTACTGCCTGTCTGTATGGATGACAATTCACTGGTATTTACAATGGCTACACAAACTATCTCAGTAACTGAGAATCAAAAATGGTCAAATTTTGACTCTGTATCACTCTACATTCCTTATTAAGAAAAATGTTTCTTGATTTCTTGAATAAACATGACAGTTAATAAACATGAAAGTGATGGTCAAAGCAATACGAGAAAGAGAGAAATAAATAAATACATAATCGAACAGAATATCAAGAGGTGGAAGAAAGGAACAAATGTTGAAGCATTTTCAGAACATAAAATGTACATACTCTTCCCAATTATCTTTGCATGGGTTTTGCATATATTCAGTACCAAATATTGCATTAAATACCCTTCAGTAGAAAACAATAGACACTTCCCCAAATCAGACGTTTTGTTTGTTTGTTTTCCGTTGTATTATAGTAGGCAACCATAAAATGATCAAATATGCATTAAAAAGTACCGTTCTGGGGTGCGTTTCCTGAAAGCGTAATTAAACAACTAGCTGCCGTAGTTCAATGATAGAGAGACTATTGTTTAGAACACTCTCTCTCCACAGTTACCACAGTGTTTGCTCAATGACGCTTTCAGGGAAACACAGTCCTGGAAGGTGCTCCAGTGGGACTCAGTAGATATGGAGAATACGCTCCCTTTAAAGTGAATCTTTTTGGCACACAAAGGTCACACAGTGAAGTAAGAGTGGTAGCATCTGAAGGGAAGAGAAAGTTTAGACTGACGGCAGTTAGTACTGTACACGTACTGTATATATATATACACAGCTATACTGTACACATAGGAGACGTTTTTACATCACTAGTGTGAAACTATTTACATGCCCATCGTACAGAAATTCAGTGCCTATACTACGAAAGTGCACATTCAAGAATGTGTATGCTCAGAGCATTACCAAAATAATAACAAAATGTATAGTATCCTTTGTCAGAGTGTAAAGTTGCAATAGGACATGCTGTCGGTAAACTGTAAACACAAACATGCTTTTTTGGATTTAGAGGGGTAAAGGTGTGTGTTCATTGTTGCTATCATTATTGTTGCAAGAATTTGTAGACATGGCAGTGTTAAGTCCTACTGCTCTCCGTATGGTGTTCAGGTGTTAATGGTGAGCAAAATATGTGTGCTCATAGCAAGTACATTATCCATTCGTCTGTGGATGTCAGATTGTCAAAGATGATCTATTAGGTGATTTATTAGGGTCTGATCAGGTAGCCACAGAAACGTCTGCAATCTTGAGCATAGTCATAGTGACTCACTCTTCACCAAACGCAATACCGGTGTGCACAGACAGAGGACCTGTAAAGCTATCTTACATGGTTCTGTGACCACATGTGGAGTAAACAGTTTCAGTAGGAGATCAACAGACTAGCCAACACCCCCTAGTGGTTTACATATGCTCTTGCATATTCAGTTACATGGTTGTGTTATCAGGCAGTGTTGTTCAGTCTGTTGTGGTTTCAATGAAGTGGTTTACTAAGCATCAAATGAGGATCAAGCTAAATGTTGGCGCAGTGGTCGATCTTCATTCCTCAAATAGTTTTTTCAGTGCATAGCAGACGGGAGGCCACGGGTACAGTTGAAAGAGCTGAAACCTGGCAGAGAGACTCGTCCGTGGGTGTAGATGTCCCGGTCGAGCCCCTGGTTCATCCTCTTGACCAGGTTCTTCTCGTAGAGGAGGGGGTGGTAAGCGCCGAGCGTGCACGCCGCGTCGACGAAACGCTGGTAGTAGTGGCAGAGCTCGGTCTTGCGGCGCGATGGCAGGAACTCATACACATGCACCACCTCACACAATGACATCATCAGCACTGTGCCTGGGATGTAAATAAAAAGAAGACCATAGAAACTTGAGCAAAGAACTATAGAATCTTTAAAGAATTTTTATATCTGGCCCCAAATTACCTGAACTATGATTTATGCAAAGGTTATGATATCCTAACATGAAGTTTTTAACCTGTCCAGTAACTTTGAGTACTATTTATTCACCATATTAATTCATAGGTTATGGCATCATAACATTAACTTTAAAATGTAGATATAAATACGTTTTTATTGCATATAGATTTAATATTTTTACAGATTAAAAATGTTCTCACCTTACTAAATCTTAGGTTGTGAAGCCTTATGTCATTGTATTTGTTAATATTAAGTTTGCGCTTGCAATAATATGAGTTTGATTTCCATGTAGATTAATTAACACAGATATGAATATGCCCCAAAATGGACATTTCCAGACATAGATAATTGACTTTGAGATATAAAGCAGGGGCCAGCAGATACCTAACAGGCCAGAAGAGGGTGGGTTCTTCTGGATGGGTTCTGCCATGTTCTCCTGGATACGATTCCACAACTGCCACTCGACCCGTGGGTGTAGAATGTAGAACGGCTGTTGAGGGTGCAAGCGACGGTAACGCTGATATTGCAGGAAGATGGGATAATCTGTCTTGTTGTACCACTGCAAAGATCCAGACAGAATGTGTATATGCAGGAACTATTCTCTTTTCTTCATCATCTACAGTTATATTTATTTCTTCACATTTACGTTTACTTCTACTCATGTAAAGTGGCTTGCAAAAGAGCTAACTAAGAAACAAGAAACATTCCTACAACTGCTTAAATTACAATCTCCCATTTAAAGAAAAGATCCATGGCAAGAATATGCTGTTCTTGTCGAATCTCCAATCTGGTTCAAGTTCATATTTCAGAATAAGGCACAGGTTATATACGGTAGAATTAACATATTACACAATGGTATAACTGAATTATCCACAAGTATCTGTCTCGAGGAAATGTTCCTGGACCCTTTGGAAGGAGGGGGGGGTCTAAATTAACGGTTTGGGATCTCTGATGTGTGGGTGACCTTGATGTCATTCCATGGGATGGAGGTGTGTCAGGATGAGGTATATCTAGTTTATACTAGATAGAGGTGGGAATGCCAGGCAGAGGTGGTTTAGCTTGACCAAGGACTATTGATAAAAGCCAACAATCAAGTCAAACGGCCTGACTCCAAACCAAGGCAAAGGCCAGGAAACAAGTCTGATGGCTCTGGCTCCAGAACCGTCTGAGACTACGTGTGGGCCAATTGATGTGAATACACCCAAATCTAACAGCAACATACAACATACACCAGGATGCTAATATAAATGACAAACATTTGATCAGTCAGAATGACATTAACACAGCAAGAGGCCACAGCAAGAGTTATTCATAGAAACATTAATTTTGAGGAGGGGTGCCTGCTCACCTCATTCAGGTCTGAGGAGTAGGGAGCCGGGTCCCAGCCCACTAAGATGCCGTTGCTGTATAAAGAACTGGAGAGAAAGCGGTGGTCATCTGATGCCATCACCTATACATTGGGAGACAAAGCAAAACAGAGAAGGGAGAAAATTATATTCAAGACCAATGACATGTGTTCCATATTTTAAAATGCCTAGCCATTGATGATTCTGTATAAATATTTATAGTTATAACATCTATGCTATGCCTCCTTTGCCTGTCCGCACATGGCAACATTCAATTGTTGGAAATTCCTCTCATGATTAGTACACTGATGGGCAAACATCATAAACATAATCACCAAGAGTTTTCTCTTTTTCATCAAAGTCACCAACAGCAATCAATTAAGTTTAAAGCTAGAGTTGACAATAGGTGATAATATAATTCACCTCTATGTAATTAGTGTTTTATGAACAGACAATTGGGAATGTGACCACATAAAAAATGTTGGTCTTATTGGGAAGCACCAGAAGCTCTCTAGCAATAATCCTGCTATTTTCAGTAATCTCACTTCTGACCTCTAAAGACCCGGCAAGGCTTTCTCTTCTCCGTAACACTGTTTGTATGACATGGTAGTTCCAAACAGGTCAACTAAGAAATAACTGTTCAAAAGGAGAGGGGATTTTTCAAACCTGGGAGTTAATGAGGCGAATGGTTGTTTTGGAGCCCACATCTTTCTCAAACCCAGTTGTGGGCGCAGCATTGAACCGCACCACAGCATCATGGGCATCTGTTCAAAAACAATAAATAGAAGCATGTTGAGCACAGTACAACGAGTTTGTAGACTTCTGCAACAAAATCATACACTACCTAAACCAGTAGTACAGTAAGCACACATACTGTATTTCATCCTGAAACGAGCTGTTTACTAAATATTACACTTTGATAAAGAGAGGCAACAAAGACTAGCACCAAAAGTTGGACAAGTAGCGAGGAAACACACCTGAACACAGATACTGACACACAGTCACAAACATAAGGTGCGTTTCCATCCCATGTCTTAATGCGCATTATCTCTATGCGAATATTTAATCCTGGTTGGAAACGCGTGCGTATCGCATTAACTTCCCCAATGCGCATAGAAATTCGATTCGCCAGAGGAAGGTGGATTTACTAGTTATTCGAATTTAGTTAATGCCCTTAACGTAGATGGAAACAGTTTATTCGAGCGATTCGCGTATTTTGTGAATTTGTTTATGTTCGGAGTTGGACTGTAGACTACGTCCTGTTGCAGTGACAGACAACCGTGCTGCTGTCTGCCACGAATGTGATGTTCCTCTACTGCTTCTCAAACTGCCAGCTAATACACCACGCCTCATGCAGCATATGCACTTGCTGTTATATACTATAATATATCTATGGTTGCTGTTTGTTGTTTCCCTTGAACATCATCATCCTTACCTAGTTTATTGTAGGCTAACTGATTAAGTTGATTTACGTGCAAACTACGTGGACATGTTATCTCCCCACACGTACTTTTTTTGTTGTTGTTGTAAATCATAGTTTTTTTGTTTTGTGATCATTGATTTTATTCTATCTAACACCTGCGGACCTGGTGTGCGCGGTTGTTTCGGTTCGCAATCTCTTGCACCTCGACCATGTATGGTAACTAAATATATTTCTTTGCACTCGGATGGCAAAGCATACTGCATATAAACATCTTTGTACAGTGGTACGTTTCGCCCACAACACGGTATTCCGTGCACACAGCAGGGCCTATCCGTTGCACAATTCTTGAAATCCTGACCTGGTCAGCCTGAAGTTTTCGACCCACAGCTGGTCAGTGAAGTGGGCCTTCACCAAATTAAAAGAATCACTAGACCGTGCTCGTTCCCAGATGTACGGACGTCTGCGGGGAACGGAATTCGCTGCTATGTGAGTTTGTAAAACATGTTAAAACCGTATACGCCTTCTCCTTCTAGCAACTATAATCAAAACAACTCAAATGCTACAGCAAGTCCCGACGGCAGAGAGGAGGGCGTCCATTCAAGCATGCACAAAACTCTTCCTCCAAATTAGACTAAAGACTCGGGTGAATGGAAACGGTCGCTGATGCGCATTTGTTTTATGCGAATCGTCCGTGAATGCGAATCGTTAATGCGAACGAGCTGAATGGAAACGCACCTATACTTAGTAGTGAGGTAACACACCACACCTGAACTCACCTACTGATACACAGGGCACTGCCCAGGGTTATATCAGAATGTGCGGCAAATTACTTGTATGTGTAATGGCATTCATATAGGAAATAGTCAATATAGTTAAGGTTACAGCTAAAATAAACCACAGATCATTGGAACCCTGGAATCAGTCTATAAGGCATTCAGGAGAGGCACCAGACAGGCTTAGATCATTAGTATTTATTGAACATCTTCCATTTTATCATCTGTAAAATAACCTTCATGTTATATAGGATCTTCCAGATGCATGCAATAACAGATGTACAGGGTAAAATCATTAGGAACAGAGCTCAGCATTTCATATAACAATTGAATTAAAGGGAAACTTCAGGATTTTTTAACCTGGTCCCCATTATTGGATGTTTTTAGGTCCAAACTGGTTACAATTGAAAGCAGTCCGATATTGAGTTAGAACACTAAAAGCAGCAATCACAAAACATTATATTTTTATTATTATTACCGAGGGGAGGATAAGGGAGGGAACTTTAAAAAACATCTTTTAGTTTAATTTGACCTCATAGGGTTCCGTTTTATAGCCGTTTTGTAGATGGTGATTCAGCTCAGTTGCTATTTGCGCTTGACATGATGAATATGCAGTCTGTGTGCGTGGTGGCATCTTTAATAGCTGATGTTTGGAGAAAATAAAGAAAACAAAATGAGTTAATAAATTAGCTAATGAAAATGCTGATTTTATATAATTCACTAACTTTGAATTAGTGGATCATTGATTTAATTTCTCTAATTAGGTGAGCTGTGGGCTAGATATGGCCTACTTCAGTATACAAACAGGTTTTTCCTAGTAAACTATCAGGGAAAGGAAGGTGTGTGTGTGAACACTGTTCCACTAGCTGGACATACCTGAAGGGCAGTTTGCACATTTCCATCTGCTATGCCGTTTGAGCTTTCTATTCAATGTAGTGAGATTTCATTTTCAGTTGTCAAAAGTGGGGGGACCGAAAGGGTGACTGCAAAAAGTGGAAGGGACATGTACCCTATGTCCCCAGAATAACTGATGCCTATGAAATTATCAGAAATGATCCCTATAGGTGAAATAAAATTCCCTCCTTTATTCGCCTTTTCTGCTCTTGTGACCTGCAAATTAGAGGAAAAACTTTGACCTCCAAACAAACAAGTTGTTGATCATGATGGTTTGTCCGCTAAGAAATGTATGTGTTAAAGGCACCCAGTGCAACTTTCGAGGCTTAAAAATAAACATTCAATTTCTAATCTTTTTTACACGTAGTAAGTTTCAATAACTCCATACGATTACATATCGACATTCAAGGAGCAAAGATAAGACGTCGTTGTGTGGTGAGAACTGATAGAAAATCGATAACAACAACAATCGCCGCCATTTCTTTATTTTTTGTAACCTACAATAAATAAAGCAGGATTCCAGTCAATGGAAAAATGGCCTCTCCCCACCGGCGATTGTTGTTGTTTGTTGTATTTTCTATCAGTTCTCTGCCATGCATTCCACGCTTAATAGTGCACCAGAAAAGCTGAGATCAACACTGTTTTGGCATATAACAGACAAACGTGTATTTCAACATAGCATAACATTAACACCATAACATGAATTTGGATTTAGTTGAATCACCTTGTTGCACAAACATATCACCAGTCCACGGACAGAGCCGTGAGAGTACACTCAGTTTTTGTACATGCGCAGAGGGACAATGCCAAGGCCTGTGAAATTGCTGACATGTGAGTGAAAATCTAAATGTGACAGTGGTCAAAGGGAGATAAAGAGCATGAATTTGATGTACACCATTATTTCAGCTCAAGTTCGACTCGACCAAAAAGAGGAGTTAACAATGATATTTATGATTATTATTGATTATGATTATTATTGCAGTCTGCTAAATAAATGTCTTTTATCGCTTTCTTGAATATATCTACCCTTCTTTACCTAAATATTTTATAAATTATCCTGGAGGCCTGTGCCCCACACAGACAGGCATTTCTATCATGTTAACTCCTTACCTCTCATGGGAATGAGTATGTTGGTGAGCGAGATCATAAAACAAAGAAAGACAAAAAAATGAAACTCTGAAATATGCAGAAAAAACATGACCATGTAAGGCTTGGACCTCTTAACCAGAAATGATGTTAGCCACCTCCGGTTGTTTCCAATTATATCCCAAAGAGCGTGTAGTGTATTGTTGGAAGGTGACAGAGAGCACAGCTCGTGCATACACAGTACACACTGGCACACAATGCACATCCACAAATGCTTGCATACAGATACAGTTTTGTTTGTTGTTATCCGTGCTGGCACCTCCTGGACTGTTAATTAGTGGTTAATGGTCTTTTAGAGGGGATGAGGCTATGACCTGCTTGCTTTGTCCATGGGCTATGGCTAGTAATGGTAATAGCAGTGTTGTATAGCAGCATGAGAGAGGCAATACTTTGGTTTTTGCTGCAGCACAGAAGAGAGGATACTGCTGTGGAGACTTGTCCAGCCTGCTAAAGGGTTGTATCAGGGGAGATAGAGTATTAAACTATACGAGATACTCTGTCTTAAATGCTTGCAATGCAAATCTTCGGCAATGTACCAGCAGTAAAATCTCTGAATACAGCATTGGAGTTACACTGCAGTTTTAAGCAGTTACATACGCGTTTTTTAACGGTACTATAAGGAACCACTTTCCAGACCGATGGTGGAATTGGAAGTGGGGGAAGGTTTCTGCAAGTTTGACTTCCTGCGCTTTGCTGAAATACATTATATTAAAGGACTCAATCTTGGTAAACTTAATTAATATGAATCCACTCAATTTAGGACCAAGCCTTAGTTCCTGTTCTTTTAATGGAATATTATTGCCCGTTAGGTAGGCTAAACTAGGATAATTTCTTCTGGATGCCTACAATCAGAATACATCTCTTACTTTTAATAACTGGTTTCCCCTTGAAACAATGTCGCTCAGGATATCGGCACAGCCATTTTCTAGAGTTTGGGGTATTCCATGGACACAACCCGTATCTAGTTCTGGAGAACAGCTCGGAGGCTACAGTGCGGTCATGGGACTTACACCAGCCTTACTGGTTCAGGGACTGAGAGCTGCTGCACAATCTCAGTATAACCACTTGGTCCAGTGCAGAGGCTGGAAAGCAATCCACTGCTATATAATACAATGTTACAGTTCTGCTGCAGCGTGCCCGATCCAGGTGATTAGCTAGGCACCTCAAGACTTACATCACTGCTTTTTGGGTTGAAACGAATCTTAGTCATGTGTTGTGGAACCCCAGTTAAACCCTTGTGTGAAAAAGCACAGAGTTTAACTAGAAAATGCATTTCCTGAAGGAAATACCAGTGCATGAAATGCAAAGGTTAAGAAAGGAAGAAGAAAAGAAATAAGAGTGAAAGAAGGAAAGACAAAAGGAAAGAAGAGTGAAGAAAGGAGAGAAGAGTGGAAGAAGGAAAGAAGAAAAGAAAGAAGAGTGAAGAAAGGAAAGAAGAGTTGAAGAAGGAAAGAAGAAAAGAAAGAAGAGTGAAATAATGAAAGAAGAAAGGAAAGAAGAGTGAAGGAAGGAAAGAAGAGTGGAAGAAGGAAATAAGAAAAGAAAGAAGAGTGAAAGAAGGAAAGAATAAAGGAAAGAAGAGTAAGAAGGAAAGAAGAGTGAAGAAAGGAAAGAAAAGTGGAAGAAGGAAAGAAAAGTGGAAGAAGGAAAGAAGAGTAGATGAACGAAAAAAGAAAGGCAAGAAGAGTGGAAGAAGGAAAGAAAAATGGAAGAAGAAAATAAGAAAGGAAAGAAGAGTGGAAGAAGGAAAGAAGAGTGAACAAGAGTGGCTCTGGATGAAGAGATAAAGAGAGAGTGAAAATATTGAAAAAAGGAGATAAAAATGGAGTGAAGAAGAGAGATTGAGTGTGAGAGAAAGTTGACTGAGAGAGAAAGATGGAGAGATGGAGAGAAAAAAAATAGAGAATGGATGGTGTCTTAATGTTCCTAGTTACAGTTAAATTGAGAGGGACAGAGAGAGAAGAGGTTCCTTTGATTTGGCACAGGTGTCAGTAAAGCACAGGTGCAAGCCAGTTTAAAGACCCTATTATGATGTCATAATGGCCCAATGTAAGTCAATGGGAGAAATTTATATTCGTTTTTCTTTAATATCTTAAAAAGTATAAAGTTTAGAAAAGTGAAAAATACATAGCATAAGTGTCGTTTAGAAGACCTACGCGACAAAGTTTGAATGAAGTTTCTACGTTAAGCGGTTCGGGCTGAATTAAATGCAGAAAAAGGTAACAAGAATAAGAACTAGAAAATGCATTTCCTGAAGGAAATACCAGTGCATGAAATGCAAAAGTTAGGAATGGAAGAAGAAAAGAAAGAAGAGTGAAAGAAGGAAATAAGAAAGGAAAGAAGAGTGGGAGAAGGAAAGAAGAAAGGAAAGAAGAGTGAAGAAAGGAGAGAAGAGAGGATGAAGGAAAGAAGAGTGAAAGAAGGAAAGAAGAAAAGAAAGAAGAGTGAAGAAAGGAAAGAAGAGTGGAAGAAGAAAAGAAAGAAGAGTGAAGAAAGGAAAGAAGAGTGAAAGAAGGAAATAATAGTTGAAGAAGGAAAGAAGAAAGGAAAGAAGAGTGAAAGAAGGAAAGAAGAAAGGAGAGTGAAGAAAGGAAAGAAAAGTGAAAGAAGGAAAGAAGAGTGGAAGAAGGAAGGAAGAAAGGAAAGAAGAGTGGAAGAGAAAAGAAGAGTGGAAGAGAAAAAGAGAGTGAAAATATTAGAAAATGGAGTGAAGAAGAGAGATTGAGTGTGAGAGAAAGTAGACTGAGAGGGATAGAGAGAAAGATGGAGAGATGGAGAGAAAAAAAAGTAGAGAATGGATGGTGTCTTAATGTTCCTAGTTACAGTTAAATTGAGAGGGACAGAGAGAGTAGAGGTTCCTTTGATTTGGTGCAGCTGTCAGTGAAGCACAGGTGCAAGCCAGTTTAAAGACCCTATTATGATGTCATAATGGCCCAATGTAAGTCAATGGGAAAATTTAGATTCGTTTTTATTTAATATCTTAAAAAGTATAAAGTTTAGAAAAGTGAAAAATACATAGCATAAGTGTCCTTTACAAGACCTACGCGACAAAGTTTGAATGAAGTTTCTACGTTAAGCGGTTCGGGCTGAATTAATCGCAGAAAAAGGTAACAAGAATAAGAAGAAGAAGAAGAAGAAGCCTAGGAATAACAATACAGGGCATTTCATGCACTGTAATAAGAAGAAGAAGCCTAGGAATAACAATACAGGGCATTTCATGCACTGTAATTATTAATTGGCTGCTAGCAATTGATGATACCACTTATTTGCAACTATTTGCAAGTTAAACCTCATCTCTTCATGTATATAGGGTGCAAAGATGTTTTTGAGGGTTTATTTGATTTTATTTTATCAACCATCCCACATATACTCTGACACACCCAGAGAAAAAGGAGTGCCTTGTGTTGATTTTGGAGTACACAGTATATACTAATACTAAAAATGTACATACTGTACTAAGGCTAACAATAAATGAATTAATTTTCTTACCTATCTCTTTGCCTAATCCAGAGTTCTTCATGGATCCTGCCGACGACACCACTGCGCAGGTCTTGAAGGGCCCGACGTCCATGCTCAGGTGTCGGGGAGGAAGCTGAGTGGCCCAGGGGAACCGGGCGAAGGGCTCCATGTCGGGGGTGAGAGTGGTGATGGAGACGGTGTCCTTCAGCTGACACAGCAGCTCAGGGCCGGACCGCTTGGGGTGACGGGCTGCAGCCCCCACGTCAAGGAACTGCACCCCATACTTATTCATCGCCTGAGTTTAGTGTTGATGAAGACATAGAAGAAATTAGGTTTTTTTGTTCTCTTTTTAAGGGGAGGGGGTTAGACTCCTTATACTTACAAGTAAGGTAGTCATTGGATAGGAAATGTGTGCACCACAGTGTTTGAACTATTGGCCATGAGAGGTTATTAACAGTACCACATACATATTTAATAGTGACAGTTTTAAACCTGCATTGATAGGTATTATTGCATATTTTATTTATACAGAACCCAAACCATAGAACTCTACGGCAAAGCCCTCCTCACCTGATAGTTCTGCACCACCTTCCTCAGCCTCTTCCCCAGCATGGTGCTTGACATCTCATCATCCCACACTTCTCCCAGAGTGCCGTTGGGCCCGAAGAACTCTGTGTCCGAGCCGGAGCCGCTCAGCTCTCCCTTGCGCCGGCCTCCGAAGAGGGTCTCGAGGGCGTGGGTGAGGGGCCGTGGGAGCCAGGAGAGAAAGCCACCGTGGGGCTTGCGATCCTTGGGCCTCAGGCGATGGTCCCGGTGGTCTGTCTCCAGGGAGTGGTTGAGGGAGGAGAGCACGGGAATGGGCCGGCGCGGGTCACCAGGGATCACCCCAGGGAGCTTTTGCAGGTCAACGTAGATTGGCTTTGGCGCGCCACCTCGCAACACCTTCAAAATGAGAGAGTGAGGGGATAAAAACACCAAAGTGATGGGTCCGTTATGCATTGCACTGTTAGAAGATCTGGATAGAAGTGTCACCTCAACAGGAATTAATAATAAGATTGCTATAATAGGGTACCTTAACAAGAGAATGTGTCCTTGGCTGAGCACGGGTCCTCGCCCGTTCCCCGAAGATGGCGTCCGTTACGGGCACGCTGTTTTCAGCACACAGTGTGTAGAGAACCGCCATGCTCATGCAGAAGAGTGCCATGCACAGCGCCCCTCTGCGGGCACGGCGCCGTAGTCGCCACAGCTGACTCACGCGGTCCATCCCCGCTCCTGTGACCTATGAAAGGGAAAAGAGAAGGAAGATAGATGTCAATCCGGAAACAAGTGAGATACTGTGATCCTGTAAACACGGAGAGACAGACAAAGAGGGAGCTAAAGGGAGCCTCAGAAAGGACCTGAGGAGAACAATAACAGGCATCCTCTACTAAATATCTAGGTAAACATGATTGATCACAGGCAAAGCACAATACAAAAAACAAGAGAGGAGTTTTCAGCATGAAAGCAAAGGCAGGAGTCGGGTGTAATGATAAAGCTGTTATGAAAAAGGATTTGTGAAGAAAAAGGACAGAAAAAAAATTACCAAAGTATGTTCCCAAGAACAAGGACAAAGAAAATGAACCAAGACGAGACAGAGGGATGTGCAGTAGAGAGACAAGCACACAGAAATCAACATGTCCCATGGAAGAGCGGGGGATTAAGGGAGGATTGACGGGCTTAATTCACACACAGCTGCTTTAAACTGCAACGTGAAGTGAGATTGAGCGGGAGAGGAACGAGAGGCGTGACAGAGACAGAGATTGGATGGACATCTGGAGTGAATCTTTAAGGGAGTGGGGAGAAAAACAACACAAGAGCGATAGACCCGCAGTTTGAATGGTAATGTGGCCATACATGACGGACAACTGAGCGTAACCTAAAGGAGACCATTCATCCTCAGCTAAGACAGGACCTAAGATAGCAGTATTACTGATAGGTGAAAAATCACCCTAGTTACCTCAGGACTCCGGAGCTGCATGAAAGTATATTTATTAGACAGACAAACAACAACAATTGCAATTGGGCTCCCCTCCCAGCCGAGGCTGACAGTGAAGGCCCTGATAAACCCTTCGCACGGGGTTTATATAGTAAGAAGTTTGGCTTTCAGCAGGGATGATCACGTGGTGGATTTCTCACGTCCGAGGCTCCCTGTCTTGCAAGGGTGGCAGTTTTGCACAAGGTCGGAAGAAGCACAGTTCCTTTCTTATCTCCTCTGGTCTAAACATGCTCTTGTTCATATGCAGACTTAGTGGCACCTAATATTCTAGTTACACACACACAGAGAAAAGCTGTGCTCCTTCTTTCATAAGCACATAATTCATACAAGGAATATATTAATACAAGGCACTTGATTATTAATGACCTTAGAATATAATAGTGTTTGGAAATTATCTCTATCAATCCCTCCTTTTATCCGTTTCAATGGATAATCAAAAATTACAAACACAATCAAAATCACAAATCATCTTTCTTCAGCGTTAATTATCAATCATCATTCTGAGCTTCATCACATGGATTTTCGGAACAGAGAACATTACTGAGCATCACTCCATATCATCATCAGTCAATCACTCAAAAATGTCATCATATTTCTCATCACACATATGAATACTTTGCATTTGTAGGCCAACATAGTGAGCGTCGACTATGTGTGGTTCATTAGCTCGCCTAGGATTCAGATAACATTCAAACAAGGTTTCTTTGCTGTGTCCTTGAAGGCCTTCTGCCTTTTGCAGAACACATCGGTTGTTGAATATTACAGTGGGCAGGAAAATGTAAACAGTCTCTTTGTGGAAAATGTGTTTGGGCAGTCTGGTTCCCCCATCACGGATGATCTTTAGGTAGTCCCCATCTCTGGTGTTGTCAGGGACATGTGTGCAACATTGGTCAGTACCAAGCATGACACAAATGCCTCCATTCTCGGCAGTGAGGATCTCAAGCACAGCCGTGTTTTGCTGTGTTACCCTGGAGTTGGTGTGTAGTTCTTCTCTGATCGTTTGTAGTCCGTCTCTGGTCAGGTTTTGGAATTTCATCTCTGCGTAGTAAAGGAAATTAATCCAATCTGTGTGTGCTCCGATGACGCACCAGGGGCAGGGGGTAGATGCCAGGCCATTCGCTGCTGGGTTCAAGGCCTTGTAGTCGTCTGGAATGCCCTGGGGAATGCCCAGGCTGTCGAACCCTGCTTCTCTCCTCCCTCGTATGGAATGCATTGGAACGTTCCTCAGGTACTGGTGTATCTTGGACCTGGGGGTGATCTTAAAAGGTTGTACTAACATTGTTCTAGACCAACCCACAGGCAGTGTAGCTCTTAATTCACAATTCCCACATAACCACCACATATCAGCTATGGCTATGTCCTGTACTTCAAGAAGTCTGCCATTCAAACACATCCCCGCAGTTTTACATTCAGATGAAGTATTTAACTGTATTTCTCTTCCATTATCAAGCACATATGTAATATGTGTCCTAGGTGTGCATCGTTCTTTTCCCCAGGTTTTAAATAGCATTCAAACAGAGCATCTTTGCTAATGATGTGTGGAGGTGGTGAAGCATTGTCTGGCACGTAGGGCCAGTTAAAATGTGAATAGTGATGCTGTATAGCTATCATTTATAAGCATGTTATTAGACCAACAATGTAAAATCCCACAGTCGTTACTAGGAGTCCCCCACATACTTTGGCCCACTTTGCGTAACCTCCCATGACTTTGCAGAGGAATAGACCTTTTACTCCACAATTTCCACTCGGTTCTAATCCCACAGGACAGTACTATATCTACTGCCAGCGTTTGAGACGAGAAGAATCTATACATCAACCCCCCTTTGTAGACTGGTCTTTCTGTCACTGCGGGCAATACCTGGAAACAGCAAAGAAAGATGGTCCTTACTCCTCTGCATCCGCCATCTGCAGGCTTACCCGTTTACAGTGAGTCAGATGTATCCACGTGGCTCTCTCAGCTATTTTGACTGACTGTGGTAAATGTTGACAGTAGCACTTGGTCTGCTCTGTCCCACTTGGGCAAGTGGAAGTGTTTTCTTTAGAGGCTGTTGATTAGGACCCAATCTCCTGGCCCAACCTTGGATTCAGCCTCACAGTGTTCCTGTGTAGGGGAGAGAAGTCTGAGAGCATTTAGTTTCAAACATCATCTTTGCCATGTATTTTCAATCTCTTCGTCTGTTTTAGCAAATGGTTTAGGCAGTGTAGATTCTTCCATTCATCATTTCAAACAGTGATCTCAACATGCATTCTTAATTTCACTAATTTCACTCTCGGAATTGGCTTTCAATAGATAGGTTCTTTCTTTTCTACCAGTCCGGCTGACTGGAGGTTGTATGGGCAGTGATTGTCTATGGCTAGACAATATTTCTTTCTTTCGTTGGGATTTAACTCAATA
The DNA here is from genome assembly GCF_963457725.1 of Sprattus sprattus. Classification (NCBI taxonomy): domain Eukaryota; kingdom Metazoa; phylum Chordata; class Actinopteri; order Clupeiformes; family Clupeidae; genus Sprattus; species Sprattus sprattus. The sequence goes on from NC_137920.1 coordinate 64,363,457, forward strand.
AAATCTATAACTGAATGTTAAAACATCTTTCAAACTACATAATTCAATAAGAAGTAAAACAATATCAAATCAATGATGAATGATTAACCTTCTTTCTCATAAAATAAAAACAAGAAGTAAAAATATATGCTTACTATCCCCTCTTATTGAGGCATGTTTTCACCATGGCTCAATACTGCAGCATATCTTTTAGTATTGTGTGTTTTAATTTTTCAAATGTGTATGTGTCAGATGGTTGTTGCAGTTGAAAGTGTTTTACATAAAATTAATAAAAGCAAGCAGCAATAGCAATATCTGGAGTAAAATAATGGTCAACATCGTATCAGAACCTGATGTTCCAATAGGCTTCTTGGATTACTAAAATCATAATAAAAGAAAAAAAAACGTTCTGCTTGGTTAGTGGCCTTGTCTGCTTTGTGGTTTCTCAATGAAACCCTTTTGCACCTGTGTGCACAATCAGGGCAATCAGTTCCGCTGCCTGTGCGGAATAGTGTGGAAGTAGTGGCTATGTGTTCAAGGTTTGTTTGCTTGAACCATCAACAATGGTTAAATCAGCTTTTGGAATAGGCATATCTTGTAGGTCAGCTCTGGCTGCCATAGTTTTTATCTGTTTGGCTGTACGTAAAAGTGTAGCTGGCTTAAATGTCACACAGTGCTCAAAAGTGATATGAGGCTGTGAGAGCAAAACAAATTAAATAAAAAATAAGCATGTGGAACTTTCAGTGTAAGTGTCTGTTTAGTACAATAGGAGCAGAGGCCTGCACTGCCAAGGCTGCAGCCACTCCTGCTTGTAAACATTCAGACATTGCTTGGGCTACTGGATCTAGCCGTGTGGAATAGTATGCCACTCATATGAACTTTAAGTCCCCACTTATGCATTTACACAAATATCATATAACCCTTTTTTTTTTCTTTTCCAGTCTACAGCTTGTATGAATAGCTTTGTCATGTCATGGATGTGCTAAGACAGTAGAACTAACCAACAGTTTTTTTTTAACTGTTCAAATGCCTGCTTTCCCGCTTCAGGCTTTTTAATAATATCTCCAGCTGACATGGGCTGAGAATAAGGTAAACTCTGCAACATTTGTGTTTCTAACGCATGGTTTGGAATCCATTATCTACATAATTAAGTTATTTCCAGAAAATGTATAATTTATTTCTTTGTGTCTGGCAAAGGTGCTTTTTAAAAGATAGCTTTACTTTAGTGAACCACAGCTGCTAATTTTGTGGCCTTGTTTCTGCTAAAATCTTCTTATCTGGAGAACAGCACAAGATGTTCAACAACAATTGACTGTCTCTCGAACTGTAGCTAAGTTTGAGCTCATGGCCTGTGAGAATATAGTCTTTTGAGCCAGCACTCAGCCCCCACCCATCCTGTGTTAGTCCAATGCATCAATCTAAGTTAATATAGTTAGTGGGACAGGGTTACATCCTCTATAAATCTTTTTTAGTGGCTAAACAGTGTATATTCAATACATAATAATATTTTGGGACACCATTGTTTAATTTATTCTAAAACCCATGTATTGTTGGAACAATTCTAATGCTCAACCCACATCACATCTCTTCCTAATAAGTTTGTAGAGCATGTTTTTTTTTTTAACATAATCTGCATTTTAAATATCTGTCCCGTTTCAGACTCTTCAAAAGTAATGGGTTATGTGTATGACTGCTTTTAGATGTCTCATTCTTTTTCTGTTCTGTGCATGTTATTCTCTGGTTACTGCTCAGCAGGTACAGTTACACAAAACATAACAAAACAAAAAATCATTGGCCCTCTTGCCAAAATAAACCAAAACAAAAATCATTGGCTTTCTTGCCACCATTAACGTAAGCTTTTCTCTATTTGGCGCAACCAATAATGCAAAAACATTTTCAAATCTGTGTTTCCAATTTTCTTCTTGTTGTAGACATTTTAAATCCACCTCTTATTGCCATTAGCATGTAAGTTTTCTGATTTTGACGGACTATTTCCCATTTCTAAGTCATTTTATCCATTTCTTTTAATATTTTTAACTGATTTTGAAACCTTTTAAATTACCTCTATTTTATTCTTCACACTAGGGTTATGTTTCTATTTTCAGACTCTCATATTTTCTTCTTGAGATTGCAATGCTGAGTCAACCTAAGCCCGACCAGAGGTCCTCCATCTCACTCATTTTGTGAGGAGGATGAGGCCAGGGAATTTCCCTGGGGTGATCAGTCCCCTACTGGTTCCGGGTCAAGGCATCTCAGTAATGCGAAATCTTTAATTACATAAATGATTACTATAGTTATCTGTGTTTAACCCATTGTAAAAAGTTTGTCTCAACCACACAGAAAAATAACACACAAGTATTAGTATATTAGAGTATTTATGACTCTTTTTCTTTATCTCTTAAGGAGACTCCTTAAAATTCAAAATCTTGTTTCCACATATGTCTGTGCATTACACAGTCAGCATTTCCTTGTATTGCCATATGTTTCATGTCCCCTTCTAACTGGGATATGTCATCATTTTTAGATCCTTTGTTTCCCATTTTCTCTTATTGTTAAATCCGGCTAGACAGGTATGTCTCTATACGTTTCAGACTATATCCTTCTCTATAGCATTTTTTCTTTTTTTTAACAATGCACCAAGAGGCCTACCAGAAGGCCCAACAGGAAAACAGAAAGTGAAAAGTGTGTTCCCTTCATACAAGGCGAACAGGAATGTATACAGAAATATCCGGAGAAAATAGGCCTAGAAAGTTTTCAAGTTCAGATAAAGCGCTATCATTATGCCTTTTTCGCGTTACACCATAGCAACAGGCCTGCTTTTTTTTCAGTAAAGTCCTCGCTTCAGGGAGGTGCTTTTAACCTTGAGCTAATGGAACCCTTCTTCAGGAAGGTGCAGTGCTTATAAATCTTTAGCGCGCGCTAGCCTTTTCCTTCTTCTGGAAGGTGATCATGGCAACAGGTCTTCTTTATATATAACCTTTAACGTTTCCAAAAATGAACGCTACCCTTCTTCAGGAAGGTGAACAGTGCTTATATATAACAGAGAAAAGCTCTTCTTCAGGGGTGTGCTTTTTTAACCTTGAGCGCTCCAAAACATGAAAACTACAAACAGTAAAATCCTCTTACTCTAACAATTCGTTCAACACACGGGGCAAACAAGCAAAGTCCTTGCTTCAGGAAGGTGCTTTTGTTCCCCTCTCCACCCCGCAGCAAACAGGCAAAAGTTAGTGTCAACACCACTTAAAGACAAGTGTACGCAAAACCGAAACAACCAAGAACCACATACAAGCGTACACTTATAAAAACAACCAATATACTCACAAACAGCTCGGAGTCCACCCCCTATAGTCAAATTCAATTCCTTCACTCTTGGCTCTCCTTGCTGGCAGGCCCTGGCCTCCTTCCAATTCGTGTTGGAGGTCTTTAGAAAAACAGAGTCTCGTATTCCTCCGTACGGTGCAGGTCCTGATGATTAGCCCAGCAAGGAGAGTCGAAGAGGTTGTTGGAATCCCGGACGAGCCCCCAATTATGATAGGTGAAAAATCACCCTAGTTACCTCAGGACTCCGGAGCTGCATGAAAGTATATTTATTAGACAGACAAACAACAACAATTGCAATTGGGCTCCCCTCCCAGCCGAGGCTGACAGTGAAGGCCCTGATAAACCCTTCGCACGGGGTTTATATAGTAAGAAGTTTGGCTTTCAGCAGGGATGATCACGTGGTGGATTTCTCACGTCCGAGGCTCCCTGTCTTGCAAGGGTGGCAGTTTTGCACAAGGTCGGAAGAAGCACAGTTCCTTTCTTATCTCCTCTGGTCTAAACATGCTCTTGTTCATATGCAGACTTAGTGGCACCTAATATTCTAGTTACACACACACAGAGAAAAGCTGTGCTCCTTCTTTCATAAGCACATAATTCATACAAGGAATATATTAATACAAGGCACTTGATTATTAATGACCTTAGAATATAATAGTGTTTGGAAATTATCTCTATCAATTACAGCATGAGGTCTGAGCCTGAGAGAGACTGCACATGTTAATGAAGTCAAGGAATTAAGGATACACACTTTTTATTTTGCCCCAAGCAGGGCAGGCTGATTCACTTTGAACTCTGACAAACATGGGGGATTTAGAGTTCCATTAGTAGCATACATCTGAACAGGAAGGAACTAAATCCAAAGGCTCATTAGGACTCTTCTTATGGACCGACAGTGTTTATTGAAGCTATAACACATGAAGCATTTGAGGAAAAATACATCTTTCAGCTTTTAGAAAAGTGACACAGCACTGGTTACTGCTACAACTTACGAGGAATCGGATGGAGAGAAGATGGGACTGTTAAAAGCAGCCGTCATTCAAGCATGCACTTTACTATCAGAACAAGAGGAACAACTCTCTCTGAATAATTTCCTGGCAATCTTGCTGATAATGTTGCTTTTTCTCAATTGAATTCATCTTTAATGTTTTAACTAGTCAAGGTCCGGTCAAGGAAGTCACACAGCCCAGTCAAGCATAGCTAAATTAGGACACCTATTGGGTTATTTATAGCCTCCATTGGGCTGTCAGTGCGGTTACATGTGTCCAGTTTTCGGGCGTTGTCGGGTTTCAATCGAAGATCCAATTCATGTACCTCCCCAAATCTAGATTTGCTGTGTCCGACTGAAATCAGTAGAGCTGGGTTTCGATTCAAATTTCAAGAATTGATTCGATTCCGATTTTTAAGTTTCAGAATCGATTTTTTCCGATTTTCTCAGATTCCATCTGATTCGATCCAATTTCAATCTGATTTCCGATTCGATCCGATTTCGATTCGATCCGGGGGTTAATGTTATTAAAAATGAAAAATGTATTTGAACCGTTTCCTTCACTTCATGACTGTGTAGAGAAGCAACATATTAAAACTAGTATTATATCAATATTAAACAGCAAATCTTACAAGTATTGGTAGTTACTGATGGCTGGAAGACTGATGAAAAGGTTAAGGGTCAATCTACCTTCAAGAAAGATAATTCAGGACAATAAATGGAGGACATCATTGGGGTGACTATATGTGTAACAGTGGATTCCAACTGGGAATTAAAAAATAAATAAATAAATCAGATTTACACCCCCAGATAAGTGATCGGATTTGGTTGTATATCGGACAACGCGCGCTTGTAACTTTCAAAACTAGATGGAGCTGACGTCTTTTCGCATGCTTGAGATCCCGTCCATAGACTTATATACATGCATCATATATGTCTATGATATGATAATTGCTGCTAGAGCCTCACTGTTCTTGTGCTCCCACATCCCATTCACTTTGAAATACTGAACTGAAATGTAAATGATCAAGACCATGCACCATTTTCTTCGCGATAAAACGCAAAAAAAGATACTGCTCTATTCCCATTCCATACTGAATATTCTGTTTAGATCAAAGGTCTGTTGCAACATACCGGGATATTTCAGATGATAGCTATGTGGTAGCCTAAACCAATGTGTTGACATTAGAAAAACGTTGACTGCAACTGTTTTTGGGCAGAACACACTAATTCACTGAACAAATATTTTCATATTACTTTCCCACCACTTGTTAGTCATGTCATCCATTCATATCGATGTGAATCAATCAATACTAACACAACTTTAACTGTGATGTGTTTTTGTTTCATTTCGCAACTTATTTACTGTATAATCAACGGTAGCAGATGCCCGCTTGTAAACATTCCACATTTGATTTGAACTGACGCGGCCAAGATCTGGATTGGTCACTGCCATGTACCGTGAGATAAAGCAGTTAGCCCCCCGTGGATAAAGAAGCCGGGCTTTAGCCTAAATTTAGTTTATACCATCATGTAAACGTAGTGAGTGATTATGGGGCGTGTTTCAACCGAACCAGGGGAAAAAATGCCTCTTTACTCAATTGGATAGACCTTAAACCAATTAGAGCAACGTAGTATGTGACCAGGGCCAGCTGATGAATTAAACTTTTACCGAATCCCGTAGGAAGGACGTATTTTTGATCGACAAATGCATTGATCACGTTTCTCTTTTGGAATTAATGCGCTGTCGATGTCTTCCAAAACAGATTTGATTTGCAGAATCTAGCCTACACATCTCAGCTCTCCAGCGGCAGCCATCTCTGTTGAAAACAAATTCAAACCAAGCAGTCTTTGGTGACGTGGTTGATTACGTTACTGTTTATCATCTGTCGATCACCGATAAAGCCCGCCCTGACAATTTGATTGGTTAGGTCAGTTTCTGATCTCTGATCATTTCTCCCCAATGGAGCAGTGCCAGACCGAACTTCCAGAACTCAAATGTTGTGGGTGGGGCTAAGTTCGGTCTGGTATCCAGGATAGGTTATTTAACCATGTAAAAAATCACTCAAGTTACCTCAGGACTCCGGAGTTGTATATACGTTTATTTATTAAACAACAACAACAACAAGCTTGTTGGGCTCACCCACGTCCCAGCAGGTCGGAGAGAAGCACAGGTCCTCTTTCAGAGAGAGAGGGAGCCCAGGCTTACTCCCAGACTGCAGCAGACGAGAGAGAAGCAATATTAAACACATCGCACAAGGTATATAAGTAGAAGTGTAGCTTTCTCTTGCGCCAAAACAATTTGTCAGCAGGGATAACCACGTAGTGGGTCTCTGACGTCGGGGGCTCCCTGTCTTGCAAGGATGTCAATTTTGCACGAAAGATCGAAAGAAGCACAGTTCGTCCCTTCTTATCACCTCTGGTCCAAACATGCTCTTGCACATAGAATTTGTTCTTGCTGGGTGACCAGCTAAATTCAACTGTTTCGAGTGAACGAATGAGTGAAACCTGCAATGCTTTGGCTAGCCCAGTCACTTATTTTAAAAGCCCACTTCCAAACCAAAAGGAAATGTTAACCATAATTGCTAACAAAGCCAGAATCAGACGACGGAAAAGAAACTCCACTATAACAGCCCTCTCTCTTTCTCCTCTGGTGTTCCCACAAGACAGCTGCAGCTCATTCAAAACACAGCTGCAAGACACTTCATGGGGACACAGAAGGCTGAACACACTACCCCCTCACACCGCTGAGGCAGAGCCTGTTAAGAGCCAAAACACATTACAGAAAGTGCTTGCTGAATATAATACAGTATACCCCTTAGTTCATCAGCAATAGGTTGGGCCCAGGTGACAAAATGAAAACCACACCTGGTGATGCAGTGTTCAGCCACTGTACCATGCGTAGCCAGCAAGAACTAGCTCCCAGTTCATATTAGATGTGCCCCCTTCCCGACCAAAACCAACTATTCAGCCATTTTTAAATCTAGTATGACAGTCTAGTATCACATGCCTCAAATTTAGGATTTTTAGGTATTTCAATTCACAATTCACATCTACTGCTTCTTTGGTTAAATTACACTTTTTTCAGTTGGTAATTTCTCTTAAACTTTCTTATTTTATTAAACTTTAGTTTTGCTGAAGAAAGTGTGAACTCTATACTGCTATACTCCACTCTTGCTAAGATACAACAAGCTAGGCATCATGCATCTAATCCTGGGAACCAATGACACTTTGGACGTTAATAGACACATAGCTCATCTGTTGTCCTGCACAATGGCCTCTTTCTCAAGGTGCTGTTATCCACAACTAGCACGCCATTCATAAGATGCTGACGGTAAAGCTGGCCATCTGTTATACACAGTTAAGAGTGTGAACCCTGAAGTGTACATGGTTTCAGCTCATTCAAACTAGAATGCCTTGTGTCAACTACGATAAGAAATTATACAAGGTCTTTTCAGTAGCCTCATTTACCCAAGTACTATGAAAAGTAACTGTAAGTAAGTAAACATGATACTGTGAAACATGTGATAATTTCTCCCTAATCAGTTGAGTCTGTCCTCCTTAAACCAACAAAGATCCTATTGTAGCAACATCACCCAGTGCTTCCAGAAGCTTCCACAGATACTTCACAGATAAGTCAATACCAAAAACTTTTTAATAATCATTGCGTTTTACAAGCAAATTACTCACAGAGCTAGCATGACACAAGGCTATCCGCTCTTACATATCTAAAATCATGTCATTAAAGCCTTACAGCGCAACCTCCGTACACTGCTTTCACTTTATGCTTCTAGAGGAAACTTCGTTGCAGTTAGATGCAGGGAGACAGGCATAGTTAATTTGATTGTGACACAAACCAACAGAGGTTTCAGCATGCAGGCATTCTTAAAGGAGAATGGCCATGCAAACAGATCTGACATCTCTACTATTAGCTATAGTCAGAACAACAAGAGAAAATTCTCATTTTATTTTCCAATTAACGCTGCAACATACAATCATCTCTAAGAGAACTGCTACAAAACAGCAGCCAACAACATCAGTCCTGACTATCTAGTGTCACAGATGTCTCACACATCGGATTTACCACTGGATGACATTTTTCATTTCTATGAATTGATTCAGTCTGACGCACGTATGTGCTTACTGCTAATGCCTGAGCCTTTGCCCTGGGATGGCTGGCTTACACTTCATCCAGGACAGAATCCATCCATGCGCTCTATACTGTAGCTGAAATTCTCTGGTTGAATGGCCTGATTATTGTAGCAGCTATGATGGGAGGATAATGGATACTGCCTGGGGGACTGTGGGGCACTAAGTCAGCTCTGCTCTGCTATCGGGCTGCTCCCTGCACACAGAGATGGGAGAAACTGTTTAACCACTCGTCTTTTTAATAGCGCATCCTCCCAACGCGACATCTTTGGAGTGCACTGGAGTGTTTTGGTTAGATCTGAGTTGCTGAGATCCTTGCAATATGACTTTATGATCTGATTCACATATTTGGATTGGTAAGGTTAGGTTTGGAAACTACATTCATCGCATTTTCCTTCCATATTGTTGCATATGAAACACTATTCTAGTTTAATTTACTGAACAAATGACTCTAGGATCAAGTAACTATGATGAATTTATAAAGCCATAAATGACTACCTCTATGCAACCCAAATAAGGCATTTGAGCACAAATAGAATAGCAGACATATGGAAAACATATGATACTGCAGATGTACACGAACACACATATGACTAAACTCTCCAAAAAAAACTATTATTCTCATGCTATGAGAAGCATTCTGACTCATGAATATTTCATGATTAAAATGGCACACAGTCTCACATAGAGATGCCATTCATACATTCAAATGAAAAATAAAATGTTGCTGCTTCAAAGCCAGAGAACTTCTGCTTATTTGAAAAGGCCCTAGGGGACGGCTGACAAGGAGCTGTAAAGCTATGCTGTGGTAGAGGAATTAGCCAAAGACAACAGAGACACCAAAGACACGAGAGAACATATTTCAGTGAAGCCTGGCTTCCAAGCTCAGGTAAATCAGAGAACAATGTAGACTGTAGAACAATGTAGAACAATCTTTTAGTGTGCAGATACCAGGATAACAGGTAGACACAGACAGTCATTCAAAAAAGCGGTGAAATGGACTTCTAGCTACCCTTTGATATACAAGTGGATTAATTTTCATTCATATGTATTTGGTATAAATACTGCACGAATAACCCAGACACTTATCTGAAAATCATTGAAAGTATTCTTTCTTCATTACATTATTTTCTGACAGAACTGTAGCCAATAAAACTAAAACCAATGCTTTTCCAGTAGCGGCATATTATACTTTCTCTTTCATTTGAATTCTGAACAGATACAATCATCTCCTCGTTAAATTCCTATAACTCTGTAGAGGTGATCAAACCTGTTAAGCAAGTTATCCTGTGGAAAATAAACTATGTAGAGGTGATTGTTATCCTGTGGAAAATGAATTGTTTGTACTTGAACGATGCCAACCTCAAACCTACATCTATGTCATCTTGAGTTGTCCACTTAGAAGTATTAAAGGTCCCATGTTTATCTCCTCTCCACTCCCCCACCTAAGCCATGTTTTCAGCCTTTTACATCTGACTGGTGGCATAACCATGCTGCCCTTGGTTGGGATAAGGTCAATGAGACATCATGACCTTACCATCAACAGAAAGTGCAGAGAAAGTGGAAGTTCACTAAACAGATTTTGTTTCATGCAACCAGCGGCAAGAAACTTGAACTAATAGCTGTAAAACCATAATTGACTCTGATTGATGGAAAAGGTAAGTGTTTATAGACATTGAAGAGCAGTATTGTATGAGGCCCTTAAGTGGAATCCCCAAGGGAAAAGTAAGATAGGTCGGCCGCGAAACACCTGGCGTAGAGACTGGGAGAACTCTTGTTTGCGGCCTAAGCCCCAGAAGGGGTAGAAGGCGATTATGATGATGATGATGATGATATGAGGCACTGTGAACATGCTTCACCGATGATTGTGAAATGTTGTTTGCTGATGTCAGGTTTCACATATGGCCAGGTAAATGTATTTGACCCCCTTGGTCAAGACAGGATGTCTGCTATTTCAGTACTCATGTCTAGGCCGATATTGCCAGATAATAATACTGACAGTCCCACTTTTGTTTTTGAAGCATTATGGCTTCAAAAAAATATAACTGATTTTTAAACAACTCCAATGGTCCACCACCATAAACCATCATTGTTCTTGTGTCGAGGAATGGGATGGTTTCTGCCTTCTATTGATATACAACACACTGACTGGAGCTGGAGAAATCAATTAGCCGGGACCTACACCCTGGTCTACATCACATACTGTTTCAATGCTAACCAGCACAACAGGCCATGACTGAAACACCAAAGGCATGTACTTGGCTGCATCATTGGCCAGGGCATGTTTTCTGCCATGAGAATTATATTATCTTGATATACTGAATAGTTGTATCGCTAATTTCATCAGCTACTGTTATGTACAAATTACTTTCAGCAATTTTAGTATAGTGGCAGCTGTTCTTTTGTCTGTTTATCAGTCTAAAGAGACGCTGCAGCTGGCTAACAAGTCTTTAAAAAGCCAGTGATAACAATGAGAAATGCAGCATATATGCTACAATTTGACCACTAAGCTGTCCAAAAAGACGAAGCAAGGCACGATTCAGCTTATGTTCATTCACTATTACACTAAACACACGCACAAAAACACTTCTGTGTAATAACGTGCACTAATACTGAATACTAAAAACACCTATAAATTGAAGTGTTAGGCTGATAGTCTTGGGCAGGCTAATGTAAAGGATCATGGGTATGTGTAAGGCAAGCTGTAAGGTCATGTTTATACCATAATGGCTAGAATGTTATGGGATTATACTCTGCAAAATCTCTGTCCATTTTTCTCAAAAGCTTACTTGGGTTGGGAGGGGATGGGGTCATGGCTTGGGGAGACAGAAAGAAAAAGAGTGTGTGGGATAGAACAAACGTGGGTGAGCTCAGATGTGCACACAAAATCAAGCTTATTTGCCAACTTGTTTGGCTTTCACCTGGCCCTAGGACATACCATAGGTTATTATTAGACATTTGACTCACATACAAATGTAGAAATGTAAAAAAAAAAAAAAAAACAACATTTTAACAATGTGAATGACCTTTGTCATACTTATTTCTGACAGGCCTATGTTCTGTTAGGCTTACCAAATAAAATATTTTTTTTATGACATATTTGAAGAAGGGTAGTAGGCTACACTGAGGGGTTAAACGGAAACACTTTAGATCTATTTGGGTCCAAACTTTTACTACGGACAACTCACAATCACATAGCAGTATTATTGAGTTAGAATGCTATGTGTTGTCCCTTTTAGTTTTTTGAATTTTTTTTTTCCTTCTACACATTTCTACATACATACATACATACACATTCTCTCAGTCCTGCTTTTGATTGTAGCCCCTGTCCCTTCGGTCATGTTTGTAATGCTAATTAATCTGTTTCAACTGGAAAGCACACAACTGGGTCAACTCCTGTTATAAATGTGCATTACAAATAAAATTACTTGGGGTCTTGACTTGACTTGTAATCCCATGGGGTAAGCATCTACGTCAAAGTAAACCGCTTGTTTCGCCACAGTCAGGTTCATAATGGGAAGGATCCCTACAGGGATAGACCTGGGTCTGTGTCCCTCAATAACTGTAAACAAACTGTAGAAAATGACTGTTTCTACACGACTTCATTTTCTACAGTTTCTTCTTAATACTATTATTCTATTAGCCATCGAGGTAAACAGACACAGGTATCTGCAGTGGTCCTTTTCATGTAGTCAGTACATGAAATATAGTAAAATTAAAGTATGAGCCGGTCAGTGCCGGGAAAAAAAACTTGGCCATGGATGCAAGCTCCATTGGGTTACATTGTATAGACGTTTTGCGGTTGCTGGTAACAGCGTTCTATCTCAATACTCGACCGGGTTAGATCGTTTTTGAATCTAGTACAAATTTGGACCCAAAAAGATGAGCAAATAGGGCCCGAGTTAAAAAATATAAGTTTCCCTTTAAATTATACGTTGTCTCAAATCTGAATATAGCTTTTTGTGTTATCAAATGATAAATTGCCACTTACCTTATACCCCATGATCACGTTGCGTGCACTCTTGCTACTCAGCAATTCCCAACTCCATTTTATACACGATGTAGGCTATCCTTTAAGAAGTACAGAGGTTTTAATCATAGCTGTGTATGCTACATGTAGATGCAGGACAATACAACGATTAGCTAGAGTGCGCCTAAACCAGTATCCTAACATTATTGTGATATTGCCATATAATTTGATAGGCTAGATAGAAGATAGATACATAGATAGAGCAGAAGATTATGTCTCCTCTTAAGGACAAATCGGTGGATCTTACCTGATGAGGTCGAGGCTGTTGTTTTATTCTGTTTATAAAATCACACGCCAAAAGCCGGCATATTTATTACTTATCCTTCTAACATCGTGATTTGTCCAACTAGAAGAGTCATTGACCATTACCGTTGATTAATATCCGTCGTATTCGTCTTTGAGAGATATCTGAAAATGAACAGAGACTGCGTCAAAATGCAATGTTATCTGCATCTACAAGCAGCTGGTGCTCATCTGTAACAGATGCAGCATTGCCCTATCCTACTCGTTCAGATGCATTTGTGTCTTCCCCGCCGCCGACAAAAACACAGCCTAATTGTATGAATGTGTTCATTAATACTGTCTCTGTAATACCATGCAGCTCAGTCAAATTCGTGGGAAATCAACACCAGGCTCGTGTTCCATTTTATCACGAAAGGGCGCCCCCTATGCGCACTTCAGGATAAAATGCAAATAAATCCGTTGGGCGGCATTTTCTCAGAAGCGATCAAATCTTTTCTGGGTTAATAGGAAACATTTACAAGTAAGCATAACCTACTCCAATAACACATTTACTTTATTAATTTCATTATTAGTGTTTTTTTTTTGCATTCTAAGGACCAGAATAACATGCGATTTTATGTTTAACACTTTTTATTGGTGTTTTTTGGGTAATCAAAAAAATGATATTATATTATATTATATATGAAGAGATCATTTAGAATGTATATATATATATACACACATATATAAATATGTATAGAGATAAGTTTGGATTATTATAAACAGCACTTTAGTTTCGCATAAAGTGCTGTTTATAATAGGCTAATCCAAACTTATCTCTATACATATTTATATATGTGTGTATATATATTAAATTACTCTCTACTGTTGCGTTAAAATGACTGGACTTCTGGCAGAATGATATAAAAGATGTGAATTAGAAGTACAAAACCCGTTGCCAATGACAGCGGTGATTATCTTTCGCAGAGGTCTGTTAGCAGGAATTAATGTATGGGTATGACGTAGGGATGGCCCATTCAAATCAACGGTACTTTTTGGAACATTCTGAAGAGCCGTATAATAAAAAGAAATCGTCTAATCATCTAAGACGTAAAATCGTCTAATAATCAATCATCTACTAGTTAAATGACCATACCTAGTTACACTGATGCACTAACAGGTTCATCTGCAATAGTTGGAACAAAAACATAAGATGGCATAACAGTACTGTCACGAACAGAGATCTGAAACCAGGTATTGGATACCACGCTCAAGGCGTGTTTTCCTTTGGATAAACAAAAGGCCACGATGGGCAAACAAGTCAAAGACCACAAGACTCAGAGAAAACTTCGTCTTGCTAGTCACAATCAATAACCCACAAAGACAAAAGAAATGTCCCAGGCTTAAATTGGAATTTAGTTAATACATTGGCTACAGGTGAGAACTAAACATGGAGGTAAAACTGAGGTGTAAAGAAATACTAAACACAGGGGAGGATGAATGGATTGGATTTAGCATATGGTGCCAGAGCAGGAACCCGGACTGGAGTTGCTGCAGGGACTGGAGCAGGAACAGAGGAGCGTGTAGCAGAGGCTGTGACAGAATCCCCCCTCTGACGAGCATCTCCAGATGCTCTAGATTGCTGACCAGAGGGACGACCTTGGGTGCATGGAGCAGGACGGTCAGGGCGTCTCTGGTGGAATTCTGCTTTGAGCAAGGGGTCCAGGATGTCATTAGACACAACCCAAGTTCGCTCCTCTGGGCCAAACCCCTCTCAATCGCTGAGGTATTGAAGTCGGCCAGCTCTCTGTCTCGAGTTCATCAGTGCTCTCACATCATATGTAGGTTCTACCCCAAAGAAAGACCACCTGTGACCTCCAAAGATTATAGGTAGTTGTTAGTTGTTACTGACCATCCCACAAAATACAATGGCACGAAACTGATGTGAGTGATATGTTACGTGCACAGCTCAATGCATGAAAAATAAAGGTGAGGCCACACAGAATTTATAATAATAAGTTATTTATTAAATTATAAGAGTTATTTATATTTATATTTATATAATAGAGAATGCAAAAAAGTGTGGTGAAATTCAGTGTTGTGATAGAATAAATAAGTTGTGTATTATTTCTTGAATAATATTATTTTATGTTGTAGGCTACTGAATTCCCCAGTTCTGTTATGGTGGTTAGATTTCCTTCTCTTTGGGTCATGTGGATAATTGAGGGTGAGGACAAGAAACCCATATTTATACTCTATGTATTTGTAAATAAGTGCCTTTTTGTATTTGGCTGAGCTATGACAGCATATTCTTACTTATTAACCATACCAATGAATCTGACATTAAAATATAACTAATGTACTAAGGTACAAGAACAGAGGGTAAAGAAAACGGTGCATGGTCTTGGTCATGCATATTTCAAATTGTGTATATGTACACACATTTGTACATTTGAATGTGTATATTTCCCTGCTATAAAAATATAAAAAGCAGGTGTGTAATGTTTGTTTACATTTGTCTTCTCTGTCAGGAGGCTAGTTTGAATTGTATGCTAGGCTTTTTGCAGTTTTTCTGTTCCATTTTTCCTAATGATGGTCAAATATTAGTTGTTAAAGGTACACTATTTCGATAGTTTAGATTTATTTTCAGCATTTCAGGCCAGGCACACGCAACGCAGGCAGTGTGAAACGGGCTCGGCTGTGAAACTTCCACCGGCTGGATATGATTTATAACCACAAATGACCAGTAGACGTCCCCAGAGAGCTAGTTGTTTCACACCGCGTAACATTTATATCCATTTAAGAGCTTCTAACGTTTCAAAGTTGTACTGTCAATTTAAAGTTTAAGTGTATCTGTTTTAGCCAGCACAATTCAATCTGGACTGTAAACAATCCTAAAAGAGCACCACAATTTTAACCTGGTTAATCAACAAAAAACATATTGGAAATGTTAAACGATCACTCTACTATCTACCGAGCGTAGATAAAGATAATATAATGTTATATTACATTTAATTAAACAATTTTGACGGATGTAACGCACAGGGTTCCATAGTGTAGCGGTTATCACGTCTGCTTTACACGCAGAAGGTCCTGGGTTCGAGCCCCAGTGGAACCAGTAGTTTTTTCTTGTGGTTTGCGCGACTGTCATTGGCAGCGAATATACATCTGAAATGAAACATCCTCATCCAGACGCATTGCATTGATTCCTATGGTACGGCGCGCTTTGCGTGTGCACCTTTTCTCCGCCACGCGTTGCGTATTTCTAGTGTTTTTCTAGTGCTCTGGTCCACCACCCTGAAATGATCATTGAAGCAGGAAGCAAACCCAAATTGTTTTCCTTTTTAATTCTAAGCATGTTTTGCTCCAACTTGTATGAAAACTAAGACACCATTTTTGTGTAGGAGAAAACCCTAGAACATAAGGTGTTCTTTCAAATGGTTTCAACCATGAAATGTACAGCAAGACCGTTTCCCTCTAATTTGTTCTTTGTACATTTAATCCATACACGTGCCTAAAGGTAGTGGAGATGCCGGGGATTGAACCCGGGACCTCATACATGCGAAGCATGCGCTCTACCACTGAGCTACATCCCCACGTCATGCCACGTGAGGAACATGCGCAGACTTTAAACCAATTTTGATAGAACCAAAGCGTATTTTTAACCCTCTTGTTGTCTTCGGGTGAAAATGACCGTTGTTTACAGCAGAAAACAATCCCTTAAATGCTTTTTTTTTTTTTTAGATTGACCCCAACATTAGAAAAATAAATGTTGCCATTAACAACCACAGGCTATGAATCCTATCGGCCTCTCTGCTCCATTAGGCATTTTGTGAGAAAGCACCGCTCCTACACACTATGGATATGTCACATGAAAGGATGATTTCCTTTGTAGGGTCATAATGGACCAAGACTTCAGCGGACTGCAGTAGTCTCTTTGAATTTTCAAATGCAGCTTGCTGTTCTGCTCTTGATGTAGAGAATTGGTAGCCTAATACTTTGTACTAGATCTGAGTTCGATAATCAAAAGAGCCAAGAGCCATCAAGATTGAGGATAACTGGAGCTGGTTTAATAACATACACACGCCGACAGACGAACAGGAGTTTGGAGTCCGGAATCCAAGATCTAACTAGCCACAGATTTCATGCACATTTTATAGTCAACAAGTACCCTGAAATATACGTGACTGTCTCCTCTCAGATGACATTTTAGAAAGTTACTTCCAAATAAGAGAGAGTCTGTTTAAAATAGGTGGAGACAGTCCGTCTAAAGGGAAGCGGCAGGTGGCGTCCAGCTGAGTGTCATCTTAAGCAAAACCCTCTTTGTCTAGCAGTTAGGCCTAAAATACAGTGAACTCTGACCTCTGCTTTCCCATTTAAGGTACACTGGAGCACCCAAGAGCCACACTTATTAATACAGAAAGAGGAGATGCTTAGATTAACTTAGAACTTGATAATTTCAGGCCTACATTCGCCCCTTTGTGGATTAATCCACACCTTATCCTAGCACATGTTATAACCCAAACATTTATCACTATACTATACAGCAAACAAGCACAGTTTTACTTATACAGTAAAGCCTACAACTAACCTTATGCTAAACATCACATTACTCCAAACATCCAATACAGCTATGTCACCAACTTCCAGTAGTTTACATCACAGAACAATAATGCCTCCCTAGGGTACGCCTAGGAGAGTTTTACACACACACAGACCATGGAACATTCCCATATGGCCTGTCATATGAAAAATAAAAAATACACAAGTATGGACACATAGCTTCGTCTAAAAAGCTACAAGCACATTTGTCTATTTTACTAAGGCACTCTCTGTTTATCTAAACTATTACACACACAACTTTACTATAGACGTTAACTTCACTATGGATACTCAATTTCTTTTTACCCATTACACTTTACCATTACGCTTACATTCTTCTCTAGGAGGTGTAGTTCCCTGAGAGGCCTTTCTGTATGTGATGGAAAATCCTTTAAAGAATAATAATACGCCCCTTTGTTCACATCAAATATTATTACATTTTCCCTGAGTTATTACATTATACTCCTCAGTAAATCAACTACTGCATTATACTTTTAATACATAACACATGACTGCTGGTGTGGTGATTCTTCAACTTCCTTTGAGTCTGCCGTAGAATCAGAGGTTGCGATAGTGGTAAACCACTTATCGCTCTGCCTGGCGAGGGCAGACTAGCACTTGATTTTGGCCTGCTACTTTGTTTGTTTCTTTTTTTCCAGGGCTAATATGGTCTAGTCACCTAGTTCCCATATGCCACCGTTGGAGTCAGGACTGCCTCCCTGACCCATAATGTCTTAGTTGCTCATAACCTGTAACATTTCAAGCGCTTCATCGTTACCATAAGACATTGTTAACCCCACTCGGCTTTCACTTTTATCAACCAACACTGTCATCTGGGTAAATTGAGAAGCTATTGCTCTGACTGCAAGTGACCTGCAACAAGGAATAACACAACATACAATTAGACTGAACACCAATACGATTAGTGCAATGATACCAAGTACTGAAGCAAACCAGGTCCCCCATCCCCCGAAGATGCTCTTGAACCAGTCTGCTAATACAGAACCCATCTCAGGGGGGCCTGCATTCTGCTTCAGCTCTGTCCGTAAATTAAACAGTTTATTCATTGCTATTGTGAAATTCCCACCAGGTGCTGTGTCCACGTTAATAACTTTTGTTGGTTGTATTATGGCTACTCTAGCACATTTCCCTGTCCAATCATAAGGTAGCGTGTTTCTTAATCCATATGCTTTTCCACAAGCCCACCATATATCAGCTAATAGAGCATCCTGCGGAAAATGGGGGAAATGATATGCATACATAAATGTTCTTCGACCGTCTAGGAATCTATCCATTTTAGTACCGTTAGTCATGCCTGGTTTACATCTGATAGGAACAAGTCCTCGCAATTCCCATGCTTGCCTGTATAACATGGATTTCTTATTTGAAGTGTTAAAAGGACCACTGGTAACCAGTGTCCAAGTTCTATTATAATTTCCTTCAAAAATACCCACATGCTCTTTATTAGTCATGTCAAAACATTTGTAATTGAAATATTCTTCTACAGTGTACTCACGGATTTCCGCTAAATCAGTTTCTGGCCAATTGTGTACATCTAATTTACAATGGTCTCGTAATGTGTATGCAACACCCTTTTCCACATGAAATGTCCTATCTTTATGTGAATGACTTCCCATGTATATCATACAACAGTTCTTTCCTGTAATGACAAGAAACATTCATTCACTGCAGCATTTCCATGACCTTCACAGCCTCTCGTCCAGGTCGAGCTGCTGCAACAGAATGCTTCCCATTCTAACCCTGATACAATAAATTGTAGTAGTCCCATCACCTTGTGGTCCTGAAATTCCACAAAAAGTTAGTACAATATTAGACACTAGAACCTTGAGATCACCATAGGCTGGAAGCTCTTTTTGTTTAAAAGCTTCACCTATACCCAATCTCCTGACTGGATCAGTCCATCCGCATCCACCTGTGTATATATAATCTCCAAAAATTAGAAATGACAGGTACACATAATTTCCACATGCCCTCTAGACATGCTCTAAAAGTGTACTATGATCGATGATTTGCAGTACTTGTATTCCATGCTTCCCATACATTCCTATTGTTATACTAAAAGCATTGCTGTAATGCTAAAAACAAAAATAATATCACATATTTAAGAAGTATACTTGCCCTCTCTTAATTTTGGTCCTGTCCTTAGACATTCCTCAATCAATCACTCCATCTCCAATACCTTTTCATATCTATGTGTCTATCTTTTAGTGTAAAGTATTATGCAAAAGTTTTATCCGCACTCCTTTTCTCTGATTAGAGATGCTACAAACATAGCATTATACAAATTGCAATCCCAAACCTCCCATAATTAGGGTGACCATAACCCCAAATTCAAAATTATTCTCATATACCCCCCCTTACGCACTTAAACTCAAAGTGCGTACAAAACAACAGGGCTAATAACATGTATGAAGTTACCATGTGGCCATCATAGTACATTCATATTTTATCATGCCCGCAGTTAATCCCCTTTTTTATCCAATGGTCTTATTCCATCAAGCTTCATCACATATTTCTCAGTATATTTTCTAGTACTAAGTTTACTGCAAAGTAATTATTGAATCCTGTGTGGCAAACAACCAAAGCCCACATGGCTTATCAAATACATAATGGCTAACCCCCCTTGGTAACATAATAGGCTAATAACCAAACGGCTTACATTGATGTTCACAATCTGCATACTACATCAACCCTACTCAATACCAAGATATATCACTAGTAAACTAATACTTCACAGGCATGGCATTCCTACCTCATGCCCCTCACCCACTGAAAGTACAATTACCCGTGGCATACCTTCCCTTGATGCCATTTCTGTTCCTCAACAAAAACCCCTTAGTGTAGATATTACAGCCAAGCCTGTAAGAGACACTTAAAACCACATATATTCAACTATACCTTCATGTGTTAACATAAAACTAACACAATTCCCCTCTCACATCTTCACTGTTTGGAAGATTCTCATTTTTCCTCACGAACTCACAGACACGCCCCTTCCTGTCACTCAGAAGAACAGCAACTTGACTACTGCTGCATGTCTTATCCAGTGTTCGATAGCTGAACAAAAACCACATATACCTATCTTCATCACACAAACACACAAGCATACCCACAAATCTTTGAATTACACACATCCATACAGTCCCACTCATATTACCGAAACTCCCCATATACACCCTAAACTGTGATTCCTTATTGGAGTATGTGTTCTCACCTGACACCCCCTTAATCTCAAGCCAACCATTCCAAAACTCCTTCAAACCTCCCTGTCATTTACATAAGCCAAAAACACCACACCCCTAATGGCCTAGTTCTAAGTTTCACTGACTCCTGTACATTGTATAACTAAAAATACTGACAAGAGAAACTTAATTTCTCTATTTTCTCTGTATCTCTCTCCTGTTACCATGTCTATTTTTCCAATTCTAAATGCATAGCTAGTTAAATCTATTTTAAGTGTTGAGCATCATCTCATCTTTTAAACCCCTTATTAACCCTATCTTTATATTACATATAATGGATATACTCACTATCAATAAGGATCATTCACTCTAAACCTGTG
This sequence comes from Sprattus sprattus, assembly GCF_963457725.1. Taxonomy (NCBI): domain Eukaryota; kingdom Metazoa; phylum Chordata; class Actinopteri; order Clupeiformes; family Clupeidae; genus Sprattus; species Sprattus sprattus. The sequence goes on from NC_137920.1 coordinate 64,384,328, forward strand.
TTTTTGTAGGTGTAACAAAAGTCTGAAGGACCATCATGTTACCTGCAGTGAAGTTCTCTATCAGCTTGGTTTGATTACATTTGCGGCGTAAGAAGTGCTTGGAGAACCATTGTGAGGCGTGGTATCTGATTAGTCAAAGAAAGTCCATCCAGGGCACACTCAATTTAAATTCTCATACGGCAAAACACATATTTCTCTAATAAATTAATATGAGTATGATTTTAAATTAATATGGGCATCCTTACCTCCTTCCCACTCATTTTAATTGATACTGGAATTGTAGAATTCACTAGGCCTTTTATTAATACTACACACCCCAGTACAGGGAAACTAGACCCCCTGGTTTCACCAATTCATGGCTGAGCATACCCTCGTCCCACCATATAGCGCATATACTTGAGAGAAGTCCTTGCTGTGTGGGTGGTCATGTCGGAGGCCTATTCACCTGCCACCTCCCTTCACCCCTTTCTCCCTCTTTCCTCTGAGGGCTGCTGCCACTGTCAAGATGGCTGTGTCCAGTTTGATTGTTCATTGGCTGGGCGTGATGTGCCATGAAACTCTTTTGGGAGGGAATTGCTGTGCAGACGCCAAGCAGACGCCGACACAGGCATGAATTGAAGTCTCAGGCCAGATGCAAGGGCCTGAGCTATCTTTGTCCTTCTCACATAGTCCAGTTAGTTTTGCATTCAGATCTTAGGCATAGATCCAAGCAAGATGTTTTCTTTCCATCTCTCTTTCCAGACGAGTTGTATTGGAGCACTTTCTTGCACATATGGGTAGTAGAGGTCAGCCCAGCCACAACCTGATGTCCCCACAGTCAATAGGTTATATGTGTTGGCCTTTCTTTTTTCCTTTCTATCTACACTCCCCTCAGAATGTATTTCTACTCAGCTCTGTTATAAAGCATTTTCCTGCTATTTCTGATTCTTAATTACTGCCTTCTCTGTTTTTACTCTATTCTTGAATTATCTCAACACTTTCCCTAATGGACTATGTGCTGTCTCTTTTACTCCTGTTTAAACTTTAATGGGAGCACTAGTGTTAACAAATCTGGCTGTGGAAATTTGTCCTTTTCCACCTCACTACTAAAGTTATCCAAAAGTTATATTTACAGATCCCCATCAATTACTGTTTACTTTAAGTTATAATGCTTTTTTTATTTTGTTCCCTTTTCTGGACTGTCTCCAACACTCAGACATCCCCACACCTCAGCCTGCATTCTCCACAAACTTCTCAATTGCCTTATCATTTTATCAAATAACTTTTTCCTTATCCTATTTTCCTTGGCCTTAAAGCATTAAAAATCAATGTCTCTTCTTTCACAATTTTCTTAATCAAGTGCTCCATGTCTGCCTTTGAGCAATCCTGTTTTATTGTTTCCATCACAAATCCATTAATGAGAACAATTAAATCATCTATCTTACCCCAAAACCTCTCATAGTATTTGTTAATGACCCCGTTTTCTTTGATATTTCCAGTTGGTCAACGGCCCACTGAAACTCTACGTTGTTTTCTAGTAATCTATGTTAACGGGTGGTTGGGCGTTCAAAGTATTTAACACAGGAGATGAAAAGGAGGTTTCGTAATGGTGGCAAGATTTATTGTATTCCACACAGCATCTATCTCCTTCATCTAACACACACACTCACCGACTCATTCAACGCATCTCTGACATTAGAGCTCCTCAAACTGTACGGGTCACCCCGAGGTACAAACACCCCAGCGCGAACAAAATATAAACACGCCTGCCAGCCTACCTAGAGGCGTAGCACATAAACTACCTTACAGATACACCCAGATTCTGTCCATTTTCCAAATTTATCTCTAATCTTATCTGGTGGTGCGCTGATCTTTTGTCTCAATTTTGTCAAATCTTCCTTTGTAGTATGACTATAATCTTCCCCCGCTATTAGTGTGTCATCAGCCAGAGACCAAAATGCAGCGCTAATGCCTAGTTTCTCACTTGCTTCCGACAAATACAATTTACTTATTTCTTCCCACGCCATCCTTTGAATTCAAATTTTTACCACAGATCTATTTATTATTCTTATTCCTCTCTCTCTTTTCTGACTACAACCGTATACTTTAAACCATACTACTGTACTTTGAAAAATAATTCTTTGCTTAAAGCTTACTCAAGGATTTTTCCTCTTCCTCTGTGTGACAAGGAGCCGTACGGGAGGGGCTAACCCCTCCTTTCTCTGCTTCTCCTACGCGCTGTCCCTCTGTCTCTCTCCCTCTATGACAGAAAATAACTCGTATGGCAGGATGATATGGCCCTTACTTTTTTCCCCTACTCACAATTCTGTCAAATAACATTAATTACAATGTCTTTTCCACATATAATTTTCTCAACAAACAATTTAGTTATCTCGCTTCCCAAATTTAAATTTCTTACGATCACCTAATCTTTTTGCCAATTTAAAAATACTCACAATAACCTATAATGTAGCCTACTGCTTATCATCATACAAGTCTTCCAATTTAAACTCTAAATTCAATTTCCTAATGTATTCTTTTTAGCTTATGTTTCTTCCAAAAACTTAAAAGCAACTCTACCAATTCTATTTCAAACTATGTAACGACAATAATATCAACTTTTCTCAAATTCACTACAACCACAATGCAGTCTCTTATCTGCTTTCTCCACCAGTCACGAAATTAACTTTAAAGGAATATTCAATGACAATTTCTCATTTCAATGACAATTTCTCATTTATGATTAATTGACAATTCATAACTGAACAACTGTGTGTGGTGTTTATATGTCTGTTGCTTAAGGAAATGTGTCAATCTTGTTCTCCCAGCACCCTTGTGTTTTGTACCTTATATGTTGGATGTATTTAACTTATTTTCAGTTTAAATGCTTAATACCTCAACTTACAATATTTCATCGAATCGTCATTCTTTGAAACTTTACATAACATAAATACCACACTCTTTACCAAAGAGAGCATTACTCATAGCGCTACACTTTATATAATCTGCATATATTTCCACTGGCTGTACATTCACTCTCCCAGGCCCACACACAGTCATACGTTTGCAAGGAGTTCCTCTCCTAATTTGCACACTTTCTCACTCGCAGAGAAGTCCTGTTACCTTCACTCTGCACACCCAAGCCTTATCAATGTTGAGATCCTCTCAATAATCACACGGCCTGAAATCATCTCATCCGTAATTAAAAAATGCAAGATCCTCTTGCAGTCACACGGCATGAAATCTTCTCATCCGTAATTAAAAAAAATGCAAGATCCTCTTGCAGTGACACGGCATGAAATCATCTCATCCGTTTTAAAAACAAATGCAAGATCCTCTTGCCGCCACCCGGAATGAAATCTTTCATCCGTAACCTTTACAAAAAATGTGATGGCCGCTCACCGCAATTTTCTCATCCGTAACCTTCACTAGACGCGATACATTCCTCCAAATCCGTACATATCTTAATATACGGAGAGTTCCATATATCTATACATTACACACGGTTAGTCCTCTAAATCTATTCATTAGGCTATACCTAAAAACAGAGAGCTCCATTCATTCCGTAAACACCGAAAACATAGACGCTTAAACAAAAAACATATATTCTTTTATCTTTATGTTTTATTCCAATGACTTAAACAACACATAGGCCTAACATTTAACACTTTCACAATTTAACACACTTTTTCAACGCAGAGATCTCACAATCCTTTCTTTAACATTAGCACCTTTCTTTGTACATTAAACACCTTTCTTTAATTATCACGTTAATCAACAGAGATCCTCTCCTATCCGTTTTTAGATGCGTCCGGCATCTCTATAAGAGGGTATGTCCGTCCGCCTGTCGGTCGGTCGGTCTGTCTGAAACGCATTCTTTCAATTGTAATTCCCTCCTGTGTCCACAAGGTGGCAGAGTTGAGTTGACGCATCTTGTTGTCCGCTCGGACTTGTTACTATAGGCTACCATCCACTCGTAACTCAGGCCCACAACCATTCTCACAATGTAAGGAGCTCATCTTCAACCTGCAATCATTCTTTCTCGCAGAGAGCTCTTCTCCAATCTGCACATACCGAACCTTTATTCTAAAGAAATATACCAACGTTTTTCCTACCGTATATGCCTGTAGCGTTTGTACTCCTACTGCGCATGCGTAACTCTAATCATGCTGGAAAGTGGAGTTCTAAACACTATCAGCGCATAACATCATACCATTTAACCGAAAGCACGGTGAACTCTCATCCGTAAAGTTTCACTTTAGACACGATATACACAATACGTACACACCAAGACATTGGTATACAAACTTACACTTCTACAAACTTCACCAAGACATTAGTATACAAACATACACGTTCTACAAACATAAGACATATTATTACCAGGTATTCCAATGTTCCTCAACCTTAAGACTCTTTAATTTAGAATTCTTTAACTGAGGACTACGTCAGGATAGCCGTAATCGCTTCTGACTTCACTCAGCTGCATATATTTTAGCAAAAGTATGCCATTCTTACCAATTAATGCGCGCTTGCAGCTGAACGAGAGCCAGGCGGCGAAAACCACATCTCCTGACGCTTTCTTTGTCCTTATTCAGGTCCCTTCGTGGTCGCCAACTATGATGTAGAGAATTGGTAGCCTAATACTTTGTACTAGATCTGAGTTCGATAATCAAAAGAGCCAAGAGCCATCAAGATTGAGGATAACTGGAGCTGGTTTAATAACATACACACGCCGACAGACGAACAGGAGTTTGGAGTCCGGAATCCAAGATCTAACTAGCCACAGATTTCATGCACATTTTATAGTCAACAAGTACCCTGAAATATACGTGACTGTCTCCTCTCAGATGACATTTTAGAAAGTTACTTCCAAATAAGAGAGAGTCTGTTTAAAATAGGTGGAGACAGTCCGTCTAAAGGGAAGCGGCAGGTGGCGTCCAGCTGAGTGTCATCTTAAGCAAAACCCTCTTTGTCTAGCAGTTAGGCCTAAAATACAGGGAACTCTGACCTCTGCTTTCCCATTTAAGGTACACTGGAGCACCCAAGAGCCACACTTATTAATACAGAAAGAGGAGATGCTTAGATTAACTTAGAACTTGATAATTTCAGGCCTACACTCTCCATCTCCACTCAGTGTCTTTACACAGCAGCTTGTGCGCAGGAGCTAACACAGTTGATAGGTTGGGCAGGAACTTATTGTAATAGTTTAGCAGTCCCAAAAAGGCCTTTAACTCTGTCACATTGGATGGTGGTGGTGCAATGGCTCATACCTTGTCTGATATTGGGTGCAGGCCCATGGAGTCCACTTTGTGGCCCAGGAAAACCACTTCACTTGCTCCTCTTGAGTCGTAGCCCTGCATGTAGTCGCTGCAAGACTACTTTCAATGTGTGGAGGTGCTCTCGGTCATTTCTGCCAGTCAGCAGGATGTCATCCAGAAAAAACGCCACAGTATTGTCGGGTTTCAAGACTGGAACCAGAGGAGCAGCCCATTCAGAATATTTGACTGGCTCCATAACATCCTCTCTCCGCAATCGATCCAATTCATCCTCAACCTTTGCTCTCATTGCATACGGTACTGGTCTTCGTTTGAAAAATTGGGGTGCTGCTTCCTTGTCCACATAAAGTTTTGCTGGTGGTCCCCTCAGCTTCCCCAAATCCTCCTTAAACACTTCCTCATTTTGTGTTTGCACATCTTGCAATGTTTGTGCATTTTCGCCCGTCAGGTGATTTATTGAGCTCCATTCTAAACCCAGTTCTTTAATCCAGCCTCTCCCAAGCAGGTTTGGTGCAGTGCCTGGCACTACCACCAGTGGCAAGTCTTTCATTGTTTTCTTGTGTTTCAGAGCGACAGTCACAGTTCCTAATATTTCCACTTTCTGTCCCGTATACGTCCTCAGTTTAATGGAACCATCTGCCAGTTCTGTCCTGATATTTCCTGACCACAGCTTTTGGAAATCCGACTCATTCATTACTGTCACCCCAGAACCTGCTGTCTACTTAAAACTTGCTGTTCTTGTCATTAACTGTCAATGTCATGGTGAGAGGTGCAACTTTAGGGATAACAGTGTCTCTATATATGTTCTTCATCACAAACACATCCTCTTCCTCTGATTCACTCCCTTCTCTACCACTGACATGCTGTGTTCTCTGGGTTTGCCCCCATTTCTTTGTATGCTGTTTCTCCCCCTTTTTATCTAAGGATACAGCCAGCGAGAGTCTAGACTTACACATTTTCTGAATGTGCCCTGCCTTACCGCTCATGTGGCACTTTGCAGAGATGAAACAACAGTTATTGGACATGTGTGTCTAGTTTCTGATCGCGCAGCAGCCATTTTGTGCACGTCCCGATTGCTTGCAAACGAAGACTCCGATAACTGAATCTGCAATTCAGTCTTTGTTGTCTGCTTTATCAAAGGTTAGCCCAGTCACTGAAAATAAACGGCGTTGTATCTGTTCCTCTCCAATTCCACACACCAGTCTTTCTCGTAGCATTTCAGTGAGCTTGTCTCCATATTGGCAGTCGCTCGCAGTTTTCCTCAACGCCACAACACACGCCAACACACTTTCCCCTGATTTCCTGGCTCTGGAGAAGAACTTGAAACGGTGAACTATTTCATTGGGTTTGGGATTGAAGTGTTCCTTTAATTTTCCACAGAAGCTTCTTCACTGTGCTTTTATTCTCGTCGCCATTACATGTCCAGGCCCAGGGGCCCATAATCCGTCCATGAGAATCAGTACAGTTTGTCTTAATATCTATGTCATGGAAGCCATTCCGCCAACTGTCTTAAACTTTACTTTTTTCATGATAATCCAAGAAGCCTATCGAAACATCAAGTTTTGATACGATGTTGATCATTATTTTACTCCATGCATTGCTCTTGCTGCTTGTTTTTATTGATTTTATGTAAAGCACTTTGAACTGCAACTCTTTATGAAATGTGCTATATAAATAAAGTCTTACTTACTTACTTACTAAAACTTCTCCATGGAGAAACCCATTCATCTATATTTGTGCTGGATAGCCTACAATCGTAGTTTGTTTTGAATACTCAACAAAAATGATGTTTGATGCAATACAGTTTTTTACAATTGCTAAAACACATTCTTGAAACAGTCACTCATTTTCTCTAAAACACAAAACCTCATCTTCAAGCACTATTTACAAAACCCCTGAATTCTCTTGCAAAATGAAACTTTCGCCTCAAAACAGTTTTACCTGTGCTCAAAATCAAACACTGCTGTCAAATCATGAACAAAGTGTTCAAAACTGTATACACTTTCAAGCAGTCAGTAAACAATACACCAAAAAATAGAAAACACACTGTTCAAAACATATAGTTCTCAGGGAGAAGTACATTTTTTTTTACCTCAAAACAAATTTCATATTTATCTATCATTGACTTTTGATGAATGAAAACATGTTCTTTCA
>NC_137920.1:64396739-64399239 GCF_963457725.1 Sprattus sprattus
CCCGCCTCCCTGTACCCGTGTGGGGTTTTCTTATTTTAGCAGCCCTGGGACGGGAGGCTACCTCACTGGCGTGCAGGTGTCGTGCAGTGAATCATGCCTCCCTGGCATTTCAGACTTGAAAATGCGGTGTCACGCTCAATCTGGTCTGGTGATGCAGCATACAGTAAATCTTGTTAGTGTGTGTGGTTGTGTTTGTAAGTGTGGGTGACTGTGTACACAAGAGGAGGAGAGAGTGTGTAAGTGTGTGGCAGATGCATTTGTTTGTCTGTAAAATGCGTCCAAACTCTCTCACATAAGTCTCTTTTTTTGAAAGTGTGGTTGTGATTATCATGGGGTGGCAAACTGTGTCACCCCCTGCGATATATATCCACTGAAAAACCCTCACTTGGCCTTTGAGCGGTTGCCCGATCTGGTCAGGGCGTGTGTTTGTTTTTGTGTTTTTGTTTGCAGGCCGTCGCCCTTTAAGTGGATGGAAGCCTCTGTTCGCTGGCACTCCTAGCCAGGATGGCAGATGCCATGCTTGTCTTTGCGACTGGCATGATGGGCTGTTCGCTAATGTGTTTGTGTTTGAGCTGCATCCCAGGAGGACTGCGACGGTTCCGCCCACTGGCTCCCTTTAATGGGATTGCTGTATGAACACTGCACTGTCTGTGCACTATCGATCCAGCCTCCGTCTAATAGAGACAGATCCTCAGGAGGCCTCGCATCTTATCCCTCTTATTGGCCATTAAAGTTGTAAGGAGGGGAATATCCCATCCTCCCTGAAACAGGTTCTGCGCTTCTTCCTTCTGCCTTGTTGTCTTCTGTTCTGCTCTGTTAGCTTCTGTTCTGTTGTTTTACTCCAGGCCGTGGACTCTGTTCTACTTTCTCTGTACGGTTCTAATGGCTTCTGCTTCTGCTTTGTCCTGTTCCCTGTTCTGTTTCTGACCTTCCTCCATTTGCCTTCAGCATGTTCTCTTTTATTCACCGGTACACCTGTTCCTGGTTAGCATATCTAGTTCTCTCTTGGCGTCTTGATCTGTGGTGGTGTGTGTGGTCAGTTATTCAGGGCCAGTTGGTAGGTGTCATGCTGATTCGAGTCAGGAGTTGGCAGTTCACTGCATTAGTCAGGGTTTGGCTCAGCATTCTCCCCCCATCTCCACCATCTATCTGTACAACTGCTAAACTTAGTCGAGAGGCGCTGCTAAATAATGCAACAGATCCTTAGGAGGTGCAGAGATAAGGGGAAATTAGCATTATTCCCGCTTTCCCCTCCCAATGCGTGCAAAGTCTTTCATCTCTTTTCCTCTCACAGCTTTCCTCTCCCCCGCCCTGGCCCTCGGCTGTTCCTTCATGCCTCTTATGCCTCAAAAGAGGACCCAACTAAATATGAATATGATCTTTCATTACGTTTTGATTGTTTGTTGGCTTTTGTTTGGATAGCCTTCAAAAGCGTGTGAGTCACCATCAGTGAGTTTTATGTATGAGTTTTACACAATTTGTTTTGTCTGTGTGTGTGCCTGAGTGACAGAGTGAAGGGACCAGAGGTTTGGTATCCTACGGCATTGTTGCATGCTGTGAAATATTGACCACTTTTTGTTTTTTAAATCATTTTAGTAAAGTGCTGGTAAATGGTTTATTTATGATGCTTTTAAAATCTATTTTTTGTTTTTGGTCTAAAAGCTCCTAAAATCTGTCTCTCTCTCTCTCTCTCTCCCTCTCTCTCTCTCTCTCTCTGGCTCCAACCCCATCATTCCCTTTCTCTCTCTGTTTTTATTTAATTTTTTAATGGTAACTTTACCAAAGCTAGGGTTTCATTTGAGTGTTCTGGGATTAGAGACATACCTATTGCCTACTACTCCGTTGCTGTGAATAGATATCTAAGGAGTGTCAGTCCTAACCAATCCCATGTTAAACTACTACGGGGAAATTGCATGTAAAGTTAGCAGCAGTTAGCAGTGCAGTGCAGTTAGCAGCACGTCAAAAGCATAGCATGCATCTCCACCCTGAGCCAATCATAAGTTAAGTCCACATGAACTCAGATTTAGTTGGAACCCCGGGGAGGTAGTCTCTTATCTATTCCTCTGCTGTTGAGGTTAATGAGACGCAGACAGGAAAGAAAGGCTGTTAATGGTTTTCAAATGGTGTGTGTGTGTTCAGGCAAACAGAGAAAAAGAGAAACCTGGGGGGTGGACTGGCAGAAAGATTGCAGATGCCCTCACAGTTCACAATACCCCACATGACCGTGGTTGCACTGAAAATGGAAAATGTGTGTCTGTGTGTGTGTGTTTTTGTTTGAGTGTGTGTATGTGTTTCTGGGGGGTGGGAGGGTTGTGAGATTGCAGGTGTGAGTGTCCCTGTGTGTGGAAAAATACTTTCTATAAGCGGTGGAAAATATTCAGTGCAGAACACACACAAACAGACACACAGACACACACACACACAGACACACACACACGCGCACACATACACACACACACACACACACACACACACACACACACACACAAACGCACTCACG